>NW_023277164.1:51622-186155 GCF_003668045.3 Cricetulus griseus | reverse complement strand
TGCAAAAGCACCAAGAATTTATACTTTTCTTGAGAGTCCTAGTAGATTTGTTCAGGGAATACATTTTATTACTCAGGAAGAAGTTTCCATTCCCTAAGTCATGAGCCTACAAAGGCAACTGGATTAATTATGAGATTTTTGGTTTGTTACCTAGAATAATACTACACCCTTTGTGGCAGAAGACATTACATATTCTTCCTATATAAACCTCAGTTTATGAAGCCTTTATTTTTAACAATGTCCTTGATTCATATGGGCAAGCTTGTTGGTCTCACCAGGAGATGTTTTCCATGTCAAATGTCTGAAAAGTTTCCTTTTCTACATTTTGATACAACAGTCTTACCTGTTGTCACTAAAAAATAGACATCTATCCAGGGAATGATAGTTTTATCATTTCTAATCATGGGACTATAGCCTGTGTTAATCTCAGATTCTTTTTAATATGTGTCAGTACAAGTGATCACATTGTTCCTTCTTTGAACTTGGATAGCTCCCATACTATGTATGGCAACCTATATTATATATGTAACCATGCTTTGGGATGTCTTCCGAATTTTTGGAAGTGTAGATGGATTTCTCCCTCCTTGTCATTTCCTTGAATTTATTTAGTTAAACACCAGCTTAAAGTAATAGCTGTACATGTGCTACCCTCTATTCTACCTGTGATCAGAGAGTACCTGAAAAGAATAGGCTCAGTAATATGGAAATTGATGGCTGCCAGACTTTCTAAATTTTTACCTGATAAGTCTTGTGGGGATTTTACACATATTTGAGAGATATTCCATCAAAGTTTAAATGATTCAATTATTTTGTGTTAAATGTTTGCTAGCTATATAAGCCACAAATTCAATGGAAACTTGAGACACAGTGATATTGTATATCTACCAAAGAAAGCCTTTGAATAACTTTTTCAGAGAGTTAATTCTGTGGAATTATATGATGTTGAATGAGCGTTTGTGCCAAATACAAAACTTGTGCCAGATACATGTCCTTGTCCACAGGCTAATAGATTGTATATGAAAAGAGGATCTATCTTTCTGCTGCAAACATGAAACACATTTCAACATTAAAGACACTACCTCCTAGTCAAAGTTTGGGAAATAATTTTCCAATCAAATGAACATAACAAACATTATGGTACTATGAAGGTTTCCCAGTTGTCAGATGGGGGTCTGTGATCTCCCATTTGATGATGTTACCTGTTTCTATGGTGTTCTCAAGCAAGGTACTGACAAATTTGAAACCACTGTTGTTGACAATTTCCTTGAATCATGTGGCCAAGCTTGGAGTTCTCAACAGGAGATTTTTCTATTGATAATGTCTGAAAATGTTACTTATCTCTACAATTTGAGACAACGGTCTTAACTTTTCTCATTAAAAAATAGATATCTATACAGTGAATTGTAGTTTTATCTATTCTGCTCTGTGTTATTATCTGTGTTAATCTCCGATTCTTTTTAATTCATGTCTGTATGTGGTTTGTACAAGTGATCACAATGTTCCTTTTGAATATGGATAGATATGCAAACATGATTTTGTGATGTCCTCCCACTCCTTTCTCTGCTTTAACACTGAGGGAGTCGTAATACCAAACAATTCTTATAAATGGGACACTGATATTATAATGGGGACATATGATTCTCCAGATATTCCTGAATCCTCTGAAGCGGCCCAGGTTTCTTCCAGCTCTACTAGAGGGGCCTTAACATCATCCACAATTGAGGGAGAAGTTCTGGATGATGCCTCTCCTTCAGTGGGGGACCAATTTTTCTCTGTCCCTGACACTATACAGCCTGTGACTTTCAATCAAGTACAAACAACACAGTCCATACAGGTAGATGGGACTTTCACCCATATGCCCTCTCAGGTGAAAGAGCTAAAAACTTCTCCCTCTATAAAAGATGACCCCAGGCCATCCTCTTGTATGAGAACCAGAATTCAACAGGCAGCCCCTGCACATGGAAGCCTGAATAGATCACATTCGGATGACAATTACTCAGGCCAGAAATTTGTTGACAAACAACCTCCTGCCAATACCTTAACAGCTGAGGGAGGCCTAATATTCAATACAAAAGATAAATGTGACTTTGACATTATTTTTGAAACATCTGTGTCTCTAGACTTTCCTATATTCTCAGCAGAGTCACAGGATACTTCCCTCTCTGCTGGAGGAGCACAAACAAAGTGCATAATGGAGAAAGCTCTGAATGATCCCTCACATTCAGAGGGTTCTGTGGCACCATCTTGTTCTGGCTGTGGAAATTTTCTTCCCCTTAAGTTCACTCAAGGGCCTATAACACTATCCTTTTTTGTAGACTGGACACACACACACACACACACACACACACACACACACACACACACACACATATATGCCCTCTACACAGGAAGAGATCACTGATACTCCCTCTTAAAAATGTGTTCCAGGCATTCCTCCCCTAGGAGAAACAGATAGAAACCTGAAACCACCATAGAAGGAAGCCTCAGTAGATCACATCAAGGTCACAATGGCATTGCACAGCAATCCTATGACCTACGAACTCCTTTCAATGCCTTAAGACCGAGGGAGGCCCAAAACTTAGCATTGGCATTACCATGGGGACAGACATTTATACACCTTCTGAAGAGGCCCAGATTAGTTCTTAGTCTACCTGACAGGCTATAACATTATCCACGAGTGAGGGAGAAATATTTGCTTATCGCTCCCCTGCAGAGGTCTCAGTGAACCTATTTTGCACTGTCCCTGATTGTTCTTAGCCTTTGCACTTCACTCAAGGAACTATAACACTGTACATTCCTGTAGACTGGATGCACATACATATGCCCTCCCACGTATAATAGACAATATATTTGCCCTCTTACAAAAGTGCCCCAATGTTGTCATCCTCTATGAGAAGCAGTCATATACTATAAACTACCACATGAGTAAGCCTCAATCGATCAGCAAAAGTTTACCATGGCCTGTACCAGAAATATCATTGACCCACAAACTCCTTCACCTTCCTTAAAAGCAGAGAGAACACTAACATTTAATACATCTGATGGATGGGACTTTGTCATTCATCTTGTGTTTTCCTTTTCTGAGGTCTTCCCTTCATCTTCAATACAGGCACAGGTTTACTCCAACAGTGTGGGAGAGGTCCTAGCAAGTACCACAAGTGAGAGAGGAGTTTGTGATGATGCCTCTCCTTGGAGGGTGATGTGCAAACCTTTTGCTCCACCAGGAGTTCTTTTCGCATTTGTAGTTCACTCAAAGTTCTGTATTGTTGTCCATGCATGCATACCAGAATTTCACACAGGTGTTATTCCAGGTAGAATATCTCACCCATTCTCCATCTTATAATGGTATCTCCATCTGTTCCTCTCTTAGGAGAAGCAAATGGAAACAGAAAAACAGTGCAAAAGAAGCTTCATTAGATCACATACTGATTAAAATGGCTTAGGCTAGAAAAACTATGGAACACAAATTCACAGCTCAGTCATAATACCTGATGAAATCATCACAACAAACATATTTTATGAAAGGGTCTTAAATTTTACTCCAGGTAATCTGGGTCCCTAAACATTCCATCATCCTCACATCAAGCACAAGTAACTTTCATCTACACTAAAGACATCTTACCAACTTCTACATGTGTTATATGAGTTCTAGATTGTCCCACACCTACATGCTGGATTGTGGACCACTTTTCCTGTCACTGATTCTTTGGGGCCTTTGAAGTTCACACAGGGACCTTTAAAACTGTCCATACTGGCATACTGTATCATAAAACGTCTCCCTTCCTATGAAGATGTCACTTTCCAGTCTACTTATAGGACTCTGGAGACAATATATTACAAACTAAGGAGAAGAGATGCAAACAGGTAGAACCTCAGCAAGGGAGCATAACAATTTGTCCATCAGAACAATCAGACCTAACACAGCTAGAATGTTTCAAACCAAATCACATTCCCCAAATGGGCTAGATATGCCCCTTTTCAAGATGATAGCCAAACAGCATGCTCATGACTCAATAAGCTATGTGACATATATGTTTCGAACTAATGGCCTAAGAAGTGCACAGATACATATTTCCATTTATATTTATTATATATTTATTATCCCTCGTAAGGAGATACCTCAGGTATCATACCAAGTGTTCTCATAAATAAACCTAAGAAACTACCAGGACACAATCTAAACTTCTGATTACCACAGAAGTTTACTGAGAAATGCACACTGAGACCCAAAGGCTTCGGACTTTCCTTAGTAGATCAACAAGCAATGTGACATACATATCTTGATTCAGGTGATCTTGGACATTCCCTAGTCACAAAAAATGGGTTTCAGACAAAATAACATTGGGATTTAGATGTTTGCATTATTCACAGGAGGCAAAAGTTTCCAAAACATTAATCAAGGGAATCTGAGATCTATCTGTCAAAGAGAAGTTAGGTGAGACAGTTAACTTTCAATTCAGAGGCGCCAGAACCTCATCTTAAGTAAAACAAAGGTTTTTATATTCCCATCTAAACAAGTATTCCTAGAATATATACTTATTCTCAACTGGGACTAAGAAATTCCTGCTCAAATAAGAGGAGGTTAGAGGTACACCTGAGTGCATGACTATATAATCATGGCTCCTCACACTTTGGAACAAGAAGAAATGAAGTACTACCCTCAAGGTTCTGAATCTTTCCCTTTCTGTGGAAAGAGGGACAAAGGTAAGACCTAGAATTAAACTCATCAAAACTAACCTTATAAACCTACTTGGAAAATTCAAATATGTGAAATTATCTTATTTCTGCTAACCACATGAACATAGCATCAGATTTTCAGGAGTGACCTAAGAGTGGCATGCAGGATTCCATATTCAATGGGGGAGAATATAGCCATTAATTATCTCTACTATATTGTGAGAGATAATATCCTATGCATAAATAAGATACAGAGCATAACATGTGTCTACCAAGTGATTCTACAATATTAAATATTGATTAAAGTAAACCCTATCACTAAACAATGATATAATGTCTTCTTTTCATTCATGCTAATCTTATTTCTATACTGTTTCCAAGGAAAACTAACAGTGATTGAGACCTTCTACCTCTGTGCTTGTTGGCCTTACATATACCCTTTTCCAAGGGAAATTTGGGGAACACTAATTTGAAGACCCATCACAAAAATATAGAATAGCTAGCTTGAAAACCAGGCCATTTACTGATAAATTCTCACCAAAATTGGGACGTTACTGTTCTTTGGGATAACATCTTTTAAGTTGTTTATAAGTTTGAGAACCTAGGCCCAGGAATTTACATCCAAACTCTGAGAAGAATTCGAAGATTTCGCTCACACCTTCAGTGGAGTTGCCAGAGGCAGACGTTTTCTATACTTTAAAGAAGAATTCAAATATGACAAGAATTTTCTTGGATCGTGTTCTTCCTTAAAAGGTAAATTATGGCATTCACCCTTACAACAGCACCATTGGAGTTACTCTCCATCCCAAATTTTGCGTGACTTTTTTTTTTAACCTATGAAAGACAGGATTTAGAATTTCTCCAATTGACTCAAGGAGCTCTCATATTTCCCTTTTCTGAACATGGGTACATTGATTTGCCTACTTACTGAAAAAAAACATTGTTCACTATAATGACCGGTCATAGAGAACAAAGAGAGCAAAAAGAGCCTTGAATCTATCTACTTCCTTCAATTCAAACAGTAAAAACTGTGTTCTCATCATTGCAGCCCAGATCTATTAGAATACTGAACACAAATGTAACTACGCAATATATCTGGAAACAGAAACACAAAATTTCAAGAATCCAAGAGTATTGACATGTCTCTTTCAGATCCCACTCTAGATATGAACATACCAAATCACAGGGAAGATTTGGAATCTAAGGAGAATGTTCTAGGGTATACTGGACTTAATTTTACAAGGTATGCAAATGCCTGCTGAAAACGTATCAGACTTCCCCTATGTGGCCAAGGGAGTATAATATCCATGGTGAATCTCCATACATAAGATCTAAGTACACAGCCTTAAATCACCACTCTCGCTACTCAGGTGTGTTGGAAAGACACAGTGATTAATAACTGAAATGCTTGCTTATACTGATGTGACATTCAAAGACCCTGGTAGTCATACTGGATCCAGTAGTAAATAATCTAAACAGTGAGAATCCACACTTTGTTATATACAATGTAGGTTAGGTTAAACTTGGAAAGTCCACATAGAAATCAATTTTTGTTCTTCCTCTTTGATAAATGGTTAGAGCATGTCAAGGTTAATATGGGATCTGTAAGATAAGAACGTTACAAATTAGAATGAAAATTTGAAACTACAGATGTAGAGATAATGTGTTTGGTTATGCAATATGGTGAGACAAATAACTCCCTTTTCCATCTCACTTTAAAATTTAGCTTGGAATTTTATGTAACACTACAAGATGGCCTAGTACTTTGCTTTCTTCTAATCTGCCTTACACAATTCCATTGAGGATTTTTTCAAGAGTATTTTATGTGTACTATAATGTAGTTTACACCAATCTTCACAAACTCATAAGGTCTCAGACATTTTTCCTATGGTAAATGTGCATCCTAGTTTTAAGTTCTCACCACTGGAATCCACTCTAGATAGAGTTCGAAGATCCCAATCATAGTGAGCATATGGAGGATTGGAGGACACTGCCAGCAATCCAGTCACAAGAAATATTGCAGTTTCCATTCGTACACTGATCTGGGTTGTTGAGCGTAAAACTAAGGAGACAGTATGGTTGACACAGGAGCACAGCTGTTCAAAAACACTGAAGTTGATACTTGTTGTCTTCAAAATTTCCCAAAAGTCATGGATATCCTAACGTGTGAAGGACTGCTAGATGAAGAAGCAGTGGTGGGACCTTCTGTACTGTAGACTTCAGAGGAAGAAATTCAACATCTGCATAAATTGATAGAGCTTTTTCTCCTTATCCAAAAGGTATGTCCTTCATCAATGGCAATTATGGTAGCTAATTTTGACACATATTTGGAGTCAGATTTCCTCTGTTAAAAATATTCTCACTATCTGCCCCATTGATAAAGGGGAAAATTGCCCCTTTGGCCAGGACCCCATTCAGTTCTCCATTAGCCCACTCTGATGGCACATTGTTAGTTAGAATATATTGAAGCTCATGACACCGTCTTTTTAAGAAATAGTCATGAGAACTTTGTTTTCTCATTTTAAGGGACCAATTACTTATCTATAAGCACAATATGAGCCTTAATGCACTCGCTCTACCAAAAGTGTCACAGAAAATCATGCTCTACAAAGCTGGGGGCTTAAAGTATTACAATTTTTAAAAAGTGCTCTTAAATCTTTCCATTTGTTTCAAGTGACCTGACACATATTCCTTTGATTAGCTTTTACAGCAAGGTAGATCCATAATTTCATGCTCTTGCTGAGGATACTACAGACGAACTACCATTGACCCAGTAGCTATTACCTACCCTTTTAACAAACGGGATCTACAACTCTACTTCAAGTGCCAGCATCTTCTTAGAAGAAATTCTGAAACTGGTGTCCTACATGCATTGAACATTTGGAAAATGTGTCTATTATAAACTTAATGTTCTCTTGGAATCTGGTGCAGTACATTTGTTTTCCTCTACTTTATAAGGTACCCTGACAAATTTCTGTCAAAGGCATCTAGAACGTCTATTTACATTACCCAGTTTACATTCAGTTTTTCTTCTATGTACAAAATGGACTTACATGTTCAACTTACGTACAAAAAAACTCTGATTTCTTGTAAGCACCCAGGTCTCTGGTGTACAACTACACATTAAAGGATAAGATATTGTCCTCCTGCACAATATATATATATATATATATATATATATATATATATCACCAATTAGGCTGAAGTATTTACAAATCAGACCATAGAAATGTAACAACATCTTCTTGTAAATATGGGAACATTGGATATATACACTTTTCTGAAGTCATTACAAATCTCCTTAGGTGTTCCAAAATCATTGAAAGTAGGAATTCACCAAAAGGGTCCAAGAATATGCTCTTTTGCCCTTGGTCCTTCCAACTATCTCCCCCCAACTTTAATTTAAGAATGCATTTCCCTATGAAAAATGACTGCAGATATGCCTGCTTTCATAAAAATTTAACAGTCCTCAATGAACAAAGTAGTCTCATAAATTCGATGTATTCTTTAGAAAATAGACTCATCAATATTATCTAGTAGGGTGTAATTTAAACTTGAGTTTAATTTGAGGGCCACTATCCTGCTACATTTTAATGCTGAATTCTCATCACATGAGCTTTTTCTCACAAAAGGCCCTTATTGTCATCTGATTCAGGGTCATCAGCTTGTTACTATCTAACTAGAGACATTCCATTCACCACAATTGACACCGAGAACACTGGATCTTAATATACCATGGCTGAGGATTGTGAAGTAGAGCCCAGTCCTGAATTTCATTGCCTTATAGTGGAAAAAGTGGTATGGACCACAACATTCATACATATGTCTAAACAGCTGAATAAACTTAAGAGATCTATCTGACAATGGATTCTGTGAGCTATTCCTATATTCTATGCAGGCATGAACCATTTCTAATTTCCTTAGTAATTCTGATGATTTATCTCCTCTGACTTCTGGATCACAATACCTCTCTCTGTGGGAATGGGATATATTGAAAAACTACATATGTGGATTACAATCTGCCTCCTCAATTAATTGTGGCTCAATTATATATCTTCAGTCTATTGGGCCTCCAGATCACATGATTTAACCTAGAGCTTTTAGAGCTTTCTCATAGAATGCTCTCTATTCTCAATCTCTATCCAAGTGGACCTCTGTTTTCTTCTCATCCAGGAAATCTCAGGCCTTCTTCTCAGCCCGCTTTGACCAAAGG
This sequence comes from Cricetulus griseus, assembly GCF_003668045.3. Taxonomy (NCBI): domain Eukaryota; kingdom Metazoa; phylum Chordata; class Mammalia; order Rodentia; family Cricetidae; genus Cricetulus; species Cricetulus griseus. The sequence continues at coordinate 177,265 of NW_023277164.1, read as the reverse complement.
AGACTGAGGCATTCTACTTCTCATCAAGATAATATTGGTCTGCTCTAATTAGTGGCATCAGAGCCCTATATTTCACCTAATGTCGTGATACCAAATCTACAGCTTTCAATCAAGTTTTATTATGGAGCAAGCCCATCATTTTGCACTCAGAGTTTAGTATCAAAAGAAAATATTACAGTGACAGCTACATGGTGGGAATGAACAGATAAAAATTGGCATTCACATTGTCCAAAATGTAATAAAATATAGACATGACTTTGTTGCTTTTTAATGTTCTTATATTCTTCTTGTTTCTCTATTGTTTTAAGTTTAGAAAATAGTAAGTTGAACAGTTTTGTCTTATACATTTCCTGCCATTAAATATCAGCAGCCATATTGTTTTTATTTTTTAATTTAAATTAAAATCATTCATATTTTATATTTCAATCTCTGTTCCGTCTCCCACCTGTACCCCCACCATCTCCCCATCCCAAGCCCATTCACACTTCAGAGAAGGTGAGGCCTCCAATGGGGTATCATCAAAGTCTTTCACATTAGTTTTTCCCTCCAGCATCCAGGTTGAAAAAGTAACCCTTTATATTGAAAGGGCTGCAAAAAGCCATTTCATGCAATAAAGGTAAATTCTAATTCTACTTCCAGTGTCCCCAAAAGATGCAAATCTTCCCAACCTGAATCTCATCTGGGGGGGCCTGCTTTGGCTTATGCAGGTTCACCAGCTGTCACTCTGGAGTCTGTGAGATCTCACTTGCTCAGGTCAGCTGTTTCTGTTTGTTTTTCCAACATGGTCTTGAACCCTTTGCTCTTCACTTCTCTCTCTGCATAAATGGAATTAAGGCATAAGGCTCTGTCCTTACCTGTGACTTTCTGCTTCTGCTTCCATCAGGTAGTGGATGAAGGGGATATGTTGGCTTTAAGGGAGACATCAATCTTTTCCAAGGAAATGGCATTTAACATACCCTCTAACCTAATTTTAGATTCTTAGTTGAAGTAATTCTGATAGATTCCTCAGAATTTTCCTATTGTCTATTTTCTTTTAATCCTATAATGTCTTCCTCTATCAAGGCATCACTTTCCTTGTTCTCATTCTTTGCCCTTGCTCCAACTTGATCTTCCTGGTCTCTTACATTCTCCACCCCCTGTCCACTTTTCCCCTCATTTTTCTCTTAGGTCCCTCCTCCCTCCCCTCATGCTCCCAATTTACTCAGGGAACCTTCTCCATTCCCCTTCTCAGTTGATCAATGCATGTCTCTCTTAGAGTCCTACTTGATTCCTAGCTCCTCTGGGGTCATAGATTGTAGGCAGGTTTTTCTTTGCACTATATCTAATGTCCATTTATGAGTGAGTACATATCATGTTTCTCTTTATGTGTCTGGGTTACCTCGCTTCAGCATGGTTTCTTCTAGTTTCCTCCATTTACCTGCAAATTTCAAATTGTTACTTTTTTAATGCAGAGAAGTACTATATTGTTTGTATTTTTTGACATTTTCTTTATCCATTCTTTGACTGAAGGGCATCCAGTTCTCTTGTATTGCAGATTCTGACTGTTGCATATAGTGCTGCTATGAACATAGTTGAATAGATGTACTTGTGGTATCCATAAATACCATTTTCTTTTATGCCTAAGACTGGAATTGCTGGATCTTCAGGTAGACTCATTCCCATTTTTGTGAGAAACTACCTCACTAATTTCCAAGTCACTGTATAAGTTTTCATTACCACCAGCAATGAAGGAGTGTTCATTTTCTCCACATCCTCTCCAGTATAAGCAGCCATTGGTATTTTTTTATTTTAGCCATTCTGACAATTAAAATGGTATCTCAAAGATGTTTTGATCTTCATTGCCCAGATGTCTAAGGATGTTGAGCAATTCCTTAAGTGGCTTTTGACCATTTGCCATTTCTGTATTGAGAATTCTCTATTTAGATTTGTACCCCCATTTTAAGTGGAGTATTTTGTGTTTGTGTTACTATTTTCTTGAGTTCATTTTATATTTTCAAGATCAGGCCTTTGTCAGAAGCTGTGTTCCATAAGATCTTTTCACATTCTGTAGGCTGCCCTAATGTCTGGTTAAATCTATCCTTTCCTTTACAGAAGCTTCTCAGTATCAAGAGTTCCCATTTATTAATTCTCAATCAAAATGTCTGTGTTAATGGTATTATATTCAGCAAGTAGTGTCCTGTTCCAATGCATTCATGTATACTTGCAACTTCTCCTCTAAGTGGTTCAATATGACTGGTTTCATGTTGATGTCTTAATCAATTTGAGTTTATGTTCTGCACATGGCAATGAGTATGGATCTATCTTCAGTCTTCTACATGTCTGTATCTAGTAATGCCAGCACCCTTTGTTGAAGATATTTCCTTTTTTCCATTTTATAATTTTGCTTCTTTGTCAAAAATCTGGTTTTCATAGGTGTGTGTATTAATATCAGTGTTGTTGATTAAATCCTTTTTGTCTACCTGTCAGTTTTTGTGCCAATACCAACCCGTTTTTATTATTGTTGTTCTATAGTAATGTGTGAATTCAGTAAGGGGGATGACTATGGAAGTTCCTTTATTATACAGGATTGCATTTCTTGTCCTGTATCTTTTTGTTTATCCACATATAATTCAAGTTCTGTGAAGAATTGTGCTGGGATTTGATGTGGATTGCATTGAAGCTATAGATTGCTTTTGGGAAGATTGCCATTTTATTATGTTGATCCCATCTATTCAGGAGCATGGGAGATCTTTCAATTTTATGATATCTTCTTCAACTTCCTTCTTAAAGAATTAAAGTTCTTGTCACACAGGTCTTTCACTAGTTTGGTTAGAGTCAGAACAAGATATTTTATATTGTTTGTGTCTATTGGGAATTATTATCTTTCTCTGATTTCTTTTTCAGCTCATGGTATCATATACTATACTATACTATCATATCTTATATATATCTATATATATATATATATATATGAAGACTAACCGGATTTTTTAATAAGAGGAGTGGTGAGGAGGCCATGAGGGAGCAGAAAGTTTGAGTTGGGGGAAGAATAGAAGATTTTAGGGTTAAAGAGAAATCAGGCACTAATGAAATGTCTGGAGATCTACAAAATGACATGAACTAACAATGTAAGCAACAGATGAGAGGCTACCTTACATGCCCTCCCCTGATAATGAGATTGATGACTAACTTATATGCCATTCTATACCCTTCATCCATCAGCTGATGGAAGTAGAATCATACACCCACAAGTACTCACTGAACTGAACTGGAATCCAGTTGTAGAGAAGGACGAGTGATGAGCAAAGGGGTCCAGACCAGCTTAGTGAAACCCACAGAAACTGCTGACCTGAACAACGGGGACCTCATAGTCGCCCTGGGAAAACACAATGGGATTGATCCAGACCCCCTGAGTGTGGAAGTCAGTGAGGAGGACTCGGAAATCTATGGGGCCTCTGCTAGTAGATCAGTACTTATCGCTAGCATAGGAATGGAGTTTGGGAGCCCATTCCTCATAGAGGGATATTCCCTGAGGCAAGACTCATGGTGATGGGCCAAGGCCCTGTCCCAAAGGATATGATAGACTCTGATGACCTCCTATTGAAGGCCAAAGACTCCCTGGGGAGCAGAAAGAATATGTGATAGGTAGGGTTTTAGTTCTGCAGGTAGTAGGGGAGGAGGAGATGGAGAGGGACCTGGGACTGACAAGTTAAACAATCTTGTTGCTAATTCAAATTAAAAAAATCTGCAAAAAGAGTCATTTTATGAAGACAAATTGGTAATTTTCATCATTTTTAAGAAAATGAATGTAACTATGTTACCCTTATACATTATAGAAAATCAATACACAGATTCACATTTTATGAGGTCTATACTTGTCACAAAGTTACAATTATCAAAAATATGTAAAATACATTTGAAAGTGTGAACAGGTTTTTGAGAAAAAGCCAAGATATAAGGCAGGAAAAATATAGTCAACATTTAATCAAAAGAACAACAAAAAAAAAACATAGGAAAGGAAAAGGTTGATCTAGACTAATGTTTTGCAGCTCCCTATAATTCAATGTGTATAAAAATTAAATAAAAACAGACTTCAAAACTTTCACAAAATTCCCTCAATGTGACCCTTGAACTCTTCTTTTAGACCCTTGAGCTACACATAAAAAACTAATAAAAATTTGAAGCACCATGGTCTAGAGTTTTCACCAGAAGAGGACTGATCTTTTGCGATGGGTAATCAGCTCCTTATAATTCAGTTTGTTTCAGGTGAATAAAACACAACTGATGCTCAATCACAAAGCAACAAAGAAAATAATTCAAAACTGTTAAACAAATGGAATGATGCTGAAAACAATTATATGGATGAAAACACGTATCAACCCCTGATTTTGACAATGAAGTTAAATTATACAATGGAAAAAAGGAAGCATCTTCAGCAAATTGTGCTGGCATACTGGATGCTGACTGTAGTGTACAGATGGGTCAGTATCTATTGCCATGCACAAAACTTAAGTCCAAATGGATCAAAGACCTCAACATATATCCAGCCACACTGAAACTCTTAGAAGAAAAAATAGGAGGTACCCTCAAACAATTGGAGGACCCATTCCTGAACATAACAACCGTAGCACAGACACTGAGATCAACAATTAATGAATAGGACCTCCTGAAACTGAGAAGCTTCTGTAAGGCAAAGGACAGAGGCAACAAGACAAAATGGCAAAGACTGGCGAAAGATATTCACTAACCCTATTTCTGACAGAGGCCTGTTTTCCAAATTATATGAAGAACTCAATAGGCTCATCATCAAAACACCAAAAATTACACTTAAAAAAAGTGGGGTACAGAATTAGAGACTTCTCAATAGATGAATCTAGAATGATTAAAAGACACTTGAGAAAGTGCTTGATATAATTAGCCATGAGTGAAATGCAAATCAATACAACACTGAGATACCATCTTGCTCCTGTCAGAATGGCTAAAATCAAAACCACCAATGACAGGTTATGCTAGAGAGGATGTAGAGAAATGGAACACTCCTCTACTGCTGGTGGGAGTGCAAACACATAAAGCCACTTTGGAAATCAATATGGCAGTTCTTCAGGAAAATGGGAATCAGTCTACATTTCCACTCTTAGGCAAATACCTAAAAGATGAACATTGATACAACAAAGACATCTGTTCAACTATGTTCATAGAAGCATTGTTTGAAAGAGGCAGAATGTGGAAGCCAGCTAGATGCCCCTCCACTGAGGAATGGATAAAAAATGTGGTACATTTATGCAATGGAGTACCACTCAGCAGAAAAAAAATGGAACCTGAAATTCACAAACAAATGGATGGAACTAGAAGAAACTACCCTGAGTGTGGTAACCCAGTCACAAAAAGACAAACATGCTTTGTACTCACTCATATAGTGATTTTAGATATGGATCAGGGTATGGCTACCCAAGAAACCACATCACCAGGAAAGGTAGGAAAAAAAGGAGGACCTAAAGACAGACATACATCATACTCCAGAGAATGGGAAAGGGACAAGATCTCCTGAGAGAGTTAGGAGCATGGGGGGAGGGGAGATGGAGTTATGAAATAGGGAATGTGAGAAGAGGAGGGGAGAGGAGATTACGGAGAAGTAAGATTGAGTCTGGGAAGAATAGAAGAGTGTAAGAAAAGAGATACCATAATAGAGGGAGGCATTATAGGATTTTTTTTAATTTTGAATTTTTTTATTCCTGTTGTGGAATAATCACTCTGGTTGGTTCAATAAAAACTCTAAATGGCCAATGTTTATGATGGTAATACAAGTTATGACAAAAAAATGGTTTTGTATAAAACATTGGATTAAGGATAGATAATACAAAACTCCAAATTTGCCAAATATAAATGGACTGGTCATAGGAAATGCCATTCTTACCTGACAATTATTCTTATTTTTCTTTCAGATTTTTTCATTTGAATTAGAAACAAGATTGTTTTTCATGACAATCCAAGTTCACTTCTGCCTCCCATTGTCCCCTACAACCCTCAAACTAAAACCCTACCTATCACATATCCTTTCTGCTCCCCCTGGATGCTGAGGCCTTCCAAAGCCTGACATCAGAGTCTGTAATATCCTTTGGTATAGGGTCTAGGCCCAACCCCATGTGTCTTGGCTCAGGAAGTATTCCTTTATGTGGAAATGGGCTCCCAATGTTGACACCTATACTATGGATAAGTGCTGAACTACTACAGGAGGTCCTTTAGGTTTCTGAGGTTTCCTCAATGAAATCCCTCTTCCTTGGATCAGGATCAGTCCCATGCTGGTATCCGAGGTATCAGTCTGGGGAGCAAGAGCTCCCCGATGTTCAGGTCAGTTGTTTCTGTGAATTTCACCAGCCTTGTCTGGACCCCTTTGCTCTTCACTCATCCTTCTCTGCATCAGGATTACAGTTCCGTTCAATGGTAAGCTGTGGGTGTCTGCTTCTACTGACACCAGCGGTTGGATAAGGGCTATTCGGTGGCATACAAGTCAGTCGTCAATTTCATTATAATGGGAGGGCATTTAAGGTAGCCTCTTTTCTGTTACTTATATTGTTAGCTGGTGTCATCTTTGTAGATCTCCAGACATTTCCCTAGACCCTGATTTCTTTGTAAACCTAAAATGTCTCCCTCTTTCATGGTATCTCCAACCTTGTTATCTTCTATTCTTCCCCTTACTCAAAGTTTCTTCTCCCTCATATCCTCCTCGCCACTCCTCTTTCCCCCTTTTCATTCTCATAGCTCCCTCCCCCCTCTTCTCATGCTCTCAATTTGCTCAGGAGATCTTGACCCTTTCCTCTTCTCCAAGGGACCATGTATGTCTCTCTTAGGGTGCTCCTTGTTTACTAGCTTCTCTGGCAGTGTGGATTGTAGGCTGGTAATCCTTTATTCTGTCTACACTCTACATATGAGTGAGTACATATCATGTTTGTTTTTTTGTGATTGGGTCACCTCGCTCAGAATGGTTTCTTCTAGTTCCATCCATTTGACTGTGAATTACAAGATTCCATTGTTTTTTTATTCTGCTGAGTAGTACTCCATTGTGTAAATGTAGCACATTTTCTCTATCCATTCTTTGGGTGAGGGGCATCTAGGCTGCTTCCAGTTTCTGGCTATTACAAATAGTGCTGCTATGAACATCGCTGAACAGATGTCCTTGTTGTATGAATGTGTTTCTTTTGGATATATGCCTAAGATTGGAATTGCTGAATCTTGTGGTAGACTCATTCTCATTTTCTTGAGGAGCTGCCATACTGATTTCTAAAGTGGCTGTAAAAGTTGGGACCCCCATCAGCAGTGGAAGAGTGTTCCCCTTTCTCCAAATCCTCTCCATCATAAACTATCATTGTTGTTTTTTATTTTAGCCATTCTAACAAGAGTAAGATGGTATCTCAAAGTTGTATACTGATTTCCAAAGTGGTTGTACAAGTTTGCACTCACACTAGCAATGGAGGAGTGTTCCTCTACTATAGATGATAAACACCTTCAGCAAAGTTTCAGGGCACAAGATTAACTAAAAAAAATATGTGTCGCTACTATATAGAGATGATAAATATGCTGAGAAGGAAATCAGAGAAACATCTCCTTTTACAATAGCAACTAAAAACATAAAATACCTTTGGGTAACACTAACTAAAAACGATAAAGACCTTTATAGTAAAAACTTTGAGTCTTTAAATAATGAAATTAATGTATATACAAGGAAATGGAAAGATCTCCCACGCTCTTGGATAGGTAGGATCAACCTAGTAAAAATGACAATCTTGCCAAAAGCAATCTACAGATTCAATAAAATTCCCATCAAAATACCAACACAGTTCTTCACAGACCTTGAAAGAACAGTAACCAACTTCTTATGGAAAAACAAAAAACAAAAAAACAGAATAGCCAAAACAACCCTGTACAATAAAGGAACTTCTGAAGGCATCACCATCCCCGAATTCAAGCTCTGTTACAGAGCCATAGTCCTGAAAACAGCTTGGTATTGGCATAAAAATAGACATGTTGACCAATGGAATCTAAATGAAAACCCTGATATTAACTCACACACCTGTGGACACCTGATTTTTGACAAGGAAGCTAAAGTTATACAATGGAAAAAGCAAAGCATCTTCAACAAATTGTGTTGGTATAACTGGATTCTGACATATACAAGATTGCAAACTGATCCATAGCTATCACCATACACAAAACATAATTCCCAATGGATCAAATACCACAACTTATATTCAGACACACTGAACCTTCTAGAAGAGAACGTAAGTGGTACCCTCAAACAAATTGGTACAGGAGACAACTTTCTGAACATAACACCAGTAGCACAAACATTGAGATTGACAATTAATAAATAGGACCTCTTGAAACTGAGAAGCTTCTGTAAGGCAAAAGATACAGTCAGCAAGGTAAAACACCAGCCCACAGAATGGGAATAGTTCTTCACCAACCCACATCTGACAGAGGGCTGATCTCCAAAATATTCAATGAACACAATAAGCTAGCCACCAAAACACCAAAAAATGTAATTAAAAAGTGGAGTGCAGAACTAAATAGAGAATTCTCAACAGAGGAATCTAAAATGGCTGAAAGACACTTAAGAAAGTGCTCAACATCCTTAGCCATCAGGGAAACGCAGCTCAAAACCACTCTGAGATACCATCTTACTGCAATCAGAATGACTAAAATCAATAACACCAATGACAGCCTATGGTGGACAGGATGTGGAGAAAGAACTTCTTTACAAGAATTTTTTTAATTCTGTACGATTTTTAGGTTTTATTCCATTACTGATGCTGTATTAGATTTTGCAATTTGAGCACTCCAATAAACTTGCCACATTTTAACATTGTGAGTGTTTTTTCTCGTGTGGTTTCTGTAATGAGAGTTAAGCTTGAAGAACGCAAGAGAGGTTTTTCTCACATGCTTCAAATTTATAAACTTTCTCTTCTGTATGGATGTAGAGACTTTTGCAGAGATGATACATGGGAACATGAAATAGAACATAACATAATCATTAAAATTTTACGTATTCTGATTTCTATGTGTGTGTAGTGTCCTGGAAGAGGTGAATCATGGGCAGAGAACTTGCCACAATTTGTGTAATTTTTTTAACATTTTCTCTGTTATCTATTCTTTGATTAACTTAAAGTGTTGAGCCACATACAATTGAATTGTAAGGTTTCTGTCCAGTATGTATTCTTTGATGATTTTTAAAGTTATGATCTCTTAGTAAAAGATTTCCTGTCAATATTACAATGGTAAGGTTTCTGTCCAGTGTGTATTCTTTGATGATTTTTAAGTTTTTATCTCTTAGTAAAGGATTTCCCACATATATTACAATGGTAAGGTTTCTGTCCAGTGTGTATTCTTTGGTGAATGTGAATTGTTGAGAGCGCACCTCTTCTGCAATAAAGCTTCTGAAAGTTGAGTCACAAGGCATCTCTACATAGTTACATAAGTGGTAACTTTGCTGGGAAGGGTAGTCTAGCTGGAATCGCTGCCATCAAATGGGGCAAGGAGTTCCAAGGGTGCCAGCTTTATGAATCATCATGAATTGTATACAGATGTTACTGTAAGGGACTCCTGTGATTTGGAGCTCAGTTATGTTACTGTAAGCAATGTCAATGTAGTCATGAACTAAATAACCGATGCTTAGATGGGCTTGTTTCATTCCTCGTATGTCAGTGCCCTAGATTTGGTAAATAAACATAATGGTATATTTCTCCCAGTGAACAAATGATAAGGAATAGCCATTATGGTATTTTTGCTAGAATGAAATGCAGTAAATAATAGAATCATTTATCGCTAAATGTTTATTGTTAGGAATCTGTATCTATATACATGAATAGACATATATATGCATATATATAGTTACACATAATAGATTCAATTAACATTAATGTCATCTCATCATGAGTTAGTGTTACACATGCGTACATATATGAAATATATAAATGATAGGAAAACAAGGTGCAAGAGACCATATATACACATAATGTATATCATTTGGAGAATTTTCATCTGTACAGTTGGTAATATAATTTAAGCACTGACTTCCATTATCTAAATTAATGCCAGTCTTTATGAAATGAGTTTATTATCTCCATAACATTGAATCAGAATCGTTGTAAATGTTATTTTAAAAGATTTCCATTGTAGTTTATGAATTGTATAGAAATTGAAGCTGGAGAATTGAAAGTAATAAAATACTCATACTTCTCATTGAATTCCCTCCAAGGTAATGTTTTGGGCTACCCTTATGCTGGATTAGTTTCCTTTTTTATTTATTGGAAACAAGTTTATTTTACATGTCTGTCACATTTCCTTCCCTCTCCCTCTCCTCCTACCCTGCCCCATGTTCTCATCTCAACCCCTGTCTGAATCCTAGGGTGGGTGAGGCCTTCCAGGGGATATTCAAAGTCTGTCATGTCATTTCTAGCTTGGCCTAGACAATCCCCTGTGTGTCTAGGCAGAGAGTATCCCTAAGGATTATTTTACTAATAATGAAACTGTGTTGCCAGTGATGACAGATTATTAACCCAACTCTATTATATAAATTGGGATTTAGTCTTATTGTCATGCAGACTTATATTTGGGCAGTGCAGGATGCTGTATCTACAACACTGCTATATCACAAGGGAGGTTCACCTTCATTTGGCCGTTTGAGCTATTACAGACCATATCTGCACAGATGGGACTACAGACTCCATAGTTTTTCTCACATATTCTCTAAATGAAAACTTCCTGAAAAATAACAGTTTTCTTCATTCTTAGCTACAGGATGTTGTCAGTATTTTTCTCTACAAGCAGACATGATGTCAGACATATTGTTCTCTCTTCCTGGATAGAAATTTTAGATACAAGATTTAAATATTCCATTTTAAGGCAACTCTATGGAAATCTGTTTTGCCTTTAACCTAGGACTGACTGGGTATATACTTCTTGCCATTTGCTCTTGTTACTTCACTGGCAATAGGTTTTAAGGGTGTGTGTTCTTACTTTTCTGTCTCTTAGTGCATACTTGATATATGCTCTCTTTGTATATAGTTTTGTATCAAGTATAAATCATTTTCTTTAGAATAAAAAAGGAATTGTAGTGAGAGATGCAACCAGACTCACTTATGGCACTGACCATGCCCATTTCTGCATGGTCACAGGGGTGAACTTGAGCATGGTATTTGGTCTGGGGTTCAGGACAGGCTTGTTTTCTTTTGGTTCCCTTTGGGTCATGGAGAGCACCTGGGTATGAATCCTTATAGCTAGAACTTTTGGGTTAATCAGTTTATTATGCAAGTGAATACTCACAGATCAAATTAACCTATAATTAACCCAGTCCCATGTATCTTCATCTGTACATCTACATATGTTTTCTCTTAGTTTTATATGATATATTCTGTGTTTCTTTTTTGTGTGTGTTGCATCTACTTCTGCCTTCCAAGTTCTGGGATTGAAGAAGCCACCACCTCCTGCCTTAGTTTTCTTAATCAGCAGAGTGCAACTTCCTCAGGGATATTGTCATTCTCAGTGGAAGAACCTTCCCACAACCATCAACATGTGACACAACCTCTCACAGACCTTGAAACTAGCCCTTGTGATCTGTTCAAGACATCAACTGTGTTTCCATCAGATGATACTTGCTTATGTCATTTTAAGAATTCAAGCAAATTGGAAAAGAGAACAGTAAAGGAGAGTATTTTAAAAATCCAATACCAATGCACTAACCATAAAAAAACAATTAACAAGGAAAATCACAAACGATAATGATAAGGAAAACATGAAAACACAGGTATGCAAAGAAATAAAGAGGGAAGACTCTAAGATAAAGGGGAGTAAAGTAAACTTGTTTTCCCCTAGAAAGTCCACAAACTAACAAAATCCCAAATAACTCATTTGCAGTAAATTCTCAGAATACAAAATTAGGTAATATTTCCTCATTTTAGAGAAACTGTATTATAATTAAATTATAATAAAAACACACAAAATTAATGGCACCACTGATAAAAGGAGACACCAAACAGACCTATAATTATAAAAGTGTCCTTTGAATAGGAATGACAAGATTACAGTCAAAATAAAAATTCAAAGAAATCAATGGCCAGGAATCTCCCTGTAAACTCCAATCCCCTCAATTGGCAGTAGGAGAAAATGGGTTGGGAATGGAAGGCTGTTTCACCAGAAAGTGAGATATTTGCTTAAAGCATTCTGCTGTTTGAACCTTGGAGGAAATAGCTCTGAGTGCTAAATGGGTTTCGTTCCCCTATGATGAAGAAAAAAATGTCTGTTGTGGATAAGGTGGACACCATATTGTTTTCTTCAATTGTTGATTGAATGCAATCAATTCCTCAGAGTGAGGAAATGGAAACTTTTCAAAGCAAGTTCAAAATTAACATTTTTTTAGAGAACCACTGTGGGATATGTATTTTACAACAGGCAAGGCAAATTTGTTTTGCTATAACTTCTTTATTTACAGCATGTATCCACTGGTGGTTCATGTTAAAAGAGGATCCATCCTGGCAAAGAGTTTGCATTCCACATAAGCTGTTTGAATTTAAGAAAGACTCCTTGTGACAGGGTTTAGCCAGAAGGTATTTTTATTAGGAAAAGGGATGATAACATGGGGAAAGGGAGAGGAGAGACCAGGCTTCAGGGACAGGAGCAATAGGAGACCGGGAATCAGGAGAGAGTGAGATAAAGATAGAGATATATAGTGTGGAGAGCTGCGCTTTGTTGGCCCAAGAGATGGCACCGGCCTCTGCCTCCCACCATCCCGAGGGTGAGAGGTCTTTGTCCTGGACAATTTCTTATCTGGCTAAGGCTGGGCTTCAGGCCTGCTTCCGTGTATGTGGACCCTTCTGCTTTCACCACGTGACAGTCTGGGGTGGGCTACCAAGGGCCTTTTAAGCAGAGGGTCGGGTTTCCTCGGGCCCCCAGAAGAAGATTGTACAAGGCTCCTGAAATAAACTGCAGGAAGAAGAGTTCCCGAGTTGTGTCTTTCTTGCTGGTCAAGATAGGCGCAGCAACTGGTGGCCCGTATGGGGAACCCAGAACTTCCTGTAGTCAGGGTGGTGCACCGGTAAGTCCCCAGGTAAGCAGGGGATCCTTGTCAAGAGCGGGAAAACAGGGACTGCGACAAAAGCAGGGTTTTAATTGCTCCCTCTGTAGGGGGTTTTTTATTGCTCCCTCTGTAGATAAAGATGGAGCGAATTCGGCTCTCAGGCCTGGAGAGCTGAAAGTAAAACGGCTGATTCTGTTGATGGATTACTATCTACTTTTGGCCATCTGGATACTCCTGAACACAGTGTTCTGGTATCTTTTTTTTTGCTTGCTTTTGTAGGGGGTGTGTTGAGGATACCCATTGAGTGGATATGGGGAATTCTACTTCTCACCCAATTTTTTGGGCTCTAAATGAGCTGCTTCGTTCAAAAGATTTAAAACTTAAGAAAAGCACCCTAGAGAAGTTTCTGGAAGAAGGTGATGCTAATGCTCCATGGTTTGGACACTCTGGAAATCTAACGATATCTTCATGGGATAAGTTGGGCAGGGACCTTGATTTTGCCGCACAAGAGGGAACACTCACAGGTGTTGTGAGGCCCATTTGGAAATTAGTTAGGAGCTGCCTTGAGGATCAAAGGTGTACTGATGCTGTAAAAAACGGGCAGGCAGCTTTGGAGATGTTACAGGAAGAGAGGTCTGAGTGCTCACACAGTGAAAGGGGGAATGCTAAGGAGAAGGGAATCTACCCCAGCCTTAAAGGGACAGGCACCTCTAGCTCGGAGGAAGATTCAGAGCCAGAGGAGGTACAGTTAGCCAACAGATTGGAAAAAATAAAACTGGTAGAAAAGGGAAAGAATCACAAGGAGAGCCAGTTTAAGGGTGTGGCTGTCCCATCTGCGCCCCCACCCTACCACGCCATGACCGAGGACCCAGGCGGCGGGGGCAGCGGGGGCCAAGGAGCCTCCCTCTGCCCTCAGATTTGACGGGAGGTCTGGTCAGAGATGCCGCTGGCATTTCCAGTGTTCACCGACCCACAGGGCCAGAGATATTATGAAGCCTTAGATTTTAAAACGATAAAAGCCCTGGCGGAGTCAGTGAGAATGTATGGGATCTCTGCGTCTTTTACTTTAACTCTTGTGGAGTCCCTCACCCGTCTTTGTGTTACGCCTACCGACTGGACAAACTTGGCGCGTGCCTGTCTTAGCCCAGGGCAATATCTGGAATGGAAGGCATTCCTTAGTGAGTTCGCTAAGGAGCAGGCAGCCATAAATCAAGCCATAGGCGGCCCTGAGAGAAGGGACTGGAACAAAGAAATGCTACTTGGCCTGGGCCAAGTTAGACAAGGCTTATATAAAGTTAGTTAAGCTGCTTGAAAGAAAGGGGATGTTTATTGCCCCTAAAAAGGTGCAGAAAGAGAGAATGGTCACCTTCTTGGGTACAAAGATTGATGAGAACCGTATTATCCCACAAAAGGTGGAATTGAGAAAAGATAATTTAAAAACTTTAGATGATTTTCAGAAACTGTTAGGAGATATAAACTGGGTTAGATGTTATTTAAAGTTACCAAATTATGAATTGAAACCTTTGTATAGTGTGTTAAATGGGGACTCAGCTTTAGATTCCCCTTGACAGTTAACTCCTGAAGCAAGGGGTGCCTTACAAAAGGTGGAGGAAGGACTACAAGGTGCTTTCCTACAAAGATGTAGAGAAGGCCACGCCATCACACTATGCATCCTTCCTACATACTACCAACCTACAGGCTTGCTTTGGCAAGAGGGCCCGCTGCTGTGGATATACCCTAAGATATCTCCTGCTAAATCCATTGAGCATTATCCAACTGCAGTGGCAAAGTTAGCCTTCAATGGGATCCAGCAATGCTTACAATTTTTTGGCATGGCCCCTAATATGATTGTGGTGCCTTACTCCAGTCATCAAGTTAAGGTTCTTTGCTCCACGGTTGACGATTGGGCCATCCTGCAATGTGGATTTAATGGAAGTATAGATAACCATTATCCCAGACATCCATTATTAGGTTTTTTCAGGGAACACCCCGTGATATTCCCAAGGATGACATTGCCTCAGCCGGTTGGGGGAGCCCCAAATATGTTTACTGATGGTTCTAAGACTGGCTGTGGGGCCTACATGATATCGGGATGAGAGCCCGTGTTACACCAATTCCAGCCTGGCTCCCCCCAGATTGTAGAATTGAAGATAGTAATAGAGGTTTTTAAGGCATGCTCCTTCACTTTTAACTTGATTTCTGATTCAGCCTATGTTGTTAATGCTGTTAACATCCTGGAAATGGCAGGACCCATAAAAGGTACCAGTCCAGTTTGCTTTTTGTTTAAGCAACTTCAACATTTAATTAGGCAAAGAAGGGCCTGCTTTTCTGTCCTACATATCAGAGCCCATACAGGTCTGCCAGGACCACTGAATGAGGGTAATGACAGGGTTGATCAGTGGACCAGAATGGAATGCATATTTTTAAGTTCCACCTTGGAAAATGCAAGAGATTTTCATAAGACTTTCCATGTAAATGCCAGGGCTCTACAACGGAAGTTTCATCTTTCTCGAGCAGATGCTCGACAAATGGTTCTAAATTGTCCTCAGTGCATAGTGTATCACCATCCACCCAGCTTAGGGGTCAACCCTAGAGGCTTGATCCCCCTAAAAATTTGGCAAATGGATGTCACTCATGTTTCAGAGTTTGGAAGTCTTAAGTATGTACATGTTTCTGTGGATACCTGCTCAGGCATTATACATGCCACGCCCTTATCCGGGGAAAAGGCACGCAATGTTATCGCCCACTACCTGGAAGCATGGGCAGCATGGGGCAAGCCACAACAGCTAAAGACCGATAATGGGCCGGCTTACACAGCTCAGAGCTTCACTTCCTTCTGCCAGCAGATGGAAATCCAACTTAACCATGGTTTGCCTTATAACCCTCAGGGGCAAGACATTATGGAACGTGCTCATCGCACTCTAAAAGATTGTTTATCAAAACAAAAAGGGGGAATTGGCCATGGCTGCACCTCCAGGGAAAGAATATCCCTTGCCTTATTTACTATCAATTTTTTAAATTTGGATGCCCAAGGCCGTTCTGCGGCTGATAGACATCAGGACCCACATGGCCCTACTAAAGGGATGGTAAAGTGGAAGGATATTCTGACAGGCCTCTGGCGTGGGCCTGATCCCGTGCTCACATGGGCACGAGGTTCTGTTTGTGTCTTTCCACAGGATCAGCAGGATCCAGTCTGGGTTCCAGAGTGTCTGGTCAGAAAAGTCCAGCATGAAGAGCGCCCAGAATGCCAGCATGATGACCCTTCTGCTCCTCCTATTGATGAGCCAGCTGGGGGGGGGGATGGAGCCGAGATGGGGCATCCTCTCAGTGTTTCCAAAACCGATACCAGTGATGTATAGTGCTCAAGTTTTTCCCTGCTTTTTTGCTAGTAACAGAAGTTTTGGTTTGCCCTTTTTGCATTTGGATAGACAGTTGAGCCCCATAGAAGGAAATAGGACGTTTTCGCTAAAGGGCAGCCTATGTTTTGTGTTGATTAGAAATATTAGTAAAAAGTCTCCCTGCGTGCAGCTGTATAATCAATCTGCGGCCTGGTTCGAAACTCCTTGGACACCAGCCCGGGCTTTTGTAAATGCCTCTTGGATATCTGGGTGGTGGCCTAGTAGAGCAGGAGAAGGATCTCCTCCTTCGCAACCTATGTGGGCTCCCTTTTGTAGTGGGGATATTGAAGGAGATGGCAGGTTCCCCTAGACAGGCTGCCAGAGTAGAGAGATTGTCTGGGCCGTGAAGAATTATTTTTCCTTTTCCCCCGCTATGAGTACTGAATTTAATCGATCTTATTCAGGAGGGAATTTTACTATTCAGGACCCAGGATACTTCTATGAGGTTAATCCCTTTGATTTATGGCTGTTATGTGGGATAAATAGTAGCTGCACAGATCTAGCCCCTTTTTCCATGATTGGGGGAGGTGCCCAGGGAGTAGGGCGATTTAACTGGACCCTCCATAGATCATTTGGAGACTTTTTCAATCCTCGGCCTGTTGCAAGAATAGTCACGCAGTCTGGCACAACTACACCCTCATATATGGTTTTGGGAGCTGGAGAGGAACCAAGTACCTTTGAGAATTTGTATAGTGCCAAATATTCCCCTACCCCTGTGTGTGTGTGGCCTCTGTTTGTATGGATAGTCAGTAATGGCTCTATGGAAGGGGATAGGTTGAATTGCTCACCGACAACCTGTTTTTATGCCCTTTGCTGGAATGCTAATGTGTCTCAGCTGGCTGTGGTTGCTCGCCTGCCCAGGTATGTGCCTATTCCTGTGGAGGCTCCCAGCAGCATGACACTGCTTAGACCCAAAAGAGATTTTGGCATCACTGCTGCCATTGCGGTTGCCATCACTGCTTCGGCCGTCGGGGCCACGGTGTCCACAGTCACCTTGTCTGGCACGGTACAGACGGCTTCTGCTCTGAATAACTTGTCAGCTAATGTGGCACATGCCCTGGACTTGCAAACATCTCTTAATTCTCAAATAAAAGGAGGGCTAATGATTGTTAATCAGTGCATATATTTGGTTCAAGAGCAGTTGGATACCTTATGGCAGCTAGCACAATTAGGTTGTGAATGGAAAATGCCAGGACTGTGTGTCACATCTGTCCAATATACTAACTATACTCGAGCTGCAGAGCTGTCGAGGTCCCTGTCCTCTTATCTTTTCCAGAACTGGTCCCTGGAATTTGAAGACACTTTGAAAGAATTGAGATTGGCTGTGGTGAACGTGAATTCTACCCGGGTTGATCTCTCCCTTGCCACAGGACTGTCATCGTAGCTGGACTCCGCCATGGACCATCTAAAAGAATGGGCGGGCTTGGGGGCGCTGACAGGCCTCTTGATCTTGGTCTCCCTGATTTGCCTGTGGTGCATTTATAAGATCAGAGTCACACAGAAACGGGATGCAGCCATGATTGCTCAAGCCTTTATAGCCATTGAAGCTGGACAGTCTCCCCAGGTTAAAGTGATATTTCTCCCAACCGGGGTGCAAGGCAAAGCACTGCACGGGGATCTGCTTGTGTGCAGTTAAGCAATCCCTGGGGAGCATGTCTGACTGCAGGAAGGTTGTAGCCCAAATCCTTCCCCTGGAGAAAGGGGTACCGGACGGGCCAGGGTCACAACGGGCAGAGAGCCCATGGTTGATTCCAGTGCAATGTTCCATGATTTGCATACCAGGGATTAGACCTCTACTCTCACCCATGTTGTTTTTAAAAATAAATAAGGGGGAACTGTGGAGAGCTGCGCTTTGTTGGCCCAAGAGATGGCACCGGCCTCTGCCTCCCACCATCCCGAGGGTGAGAGGTCTTTGTCCTGGACAATTTCTTATCTGGCTAAGGCTGGGCTTCAGGCCTCCTTCCGTGTATGTGGACCCTTCTGCTTTCGCCATGTGGCAGTCTTGGGTGGGCTACCAAGGGCCTTTTAAGCAGAGGGTCGGGTTTCCTCGGGCCCCCAGAAGAAGATTGTACAAGGCTCCTGAAATAAACTGCAGGACGAAGAGTTCCCGAGTTGTGTCTTTCTTGCTGGTCAAGATAGGCACAGCAATATAGAGATAGAGAGATAGAGAGATAGATAGATAGATAGATAGATAGATAGATAGATAGATAGATAGAGAAATAGGCGCCAGACACAGAGAGGAAGAGAGGGAGAGCAGAATGGGATATGGGCAGGGCCCTTTTAAAAAGGAACACAGTGAAAATACACTGGTGGCCCTCTTAATAGCTGAAGCTGAAGGCATATCCTGTCAGAAATCCAAGTACAGGATAGTACAAATGGCTGAATACTAACAACTGTCATCAGTAAGTCTCCTTTATTTTGGCATGAGGTTATGCTTTGGAAAATTTAATAGGGATAGAAAATTGCAACTCTAACTATTTAGGCTGATGGAGATTTACAGAGAAAAACTATCTTATAGAGTATATGTTATGATGTAGATATAAATATATTATAATGTATGATTTAATATAGTACATTATAATGTATACTGTTAGAGATACATGTAAAAGATATATCAGTAGCACAGTCCTCACACTTAAAAGGAGGTAGAACACAAATACAAAAAATGGGAAAAACACAAATCACACTGTGAATGATAGCTATTTCTTTCCTTCTCAGCAAGCTTCCTCAGAGGAAGGCCACATATGCTTCTATGGAGGACCAGAAGTCATTTTAACAAGTCATTACTGCTGTCTAGCTCAAGGTTATGACATTACTGTACAGAATTTTATTTTTAAAATTTATGTATATGTGTGTTTGTCCACATTTGGATGTTTGCAGTACCTGAAGAGGCCAGAAGAGGAAAACAGTTCCCTTGGACCAGAAGTTGCAGGAGATAATTAGCAACCACTGTTTCTAGAAATATAATCTATGTCCAATGCAATAAAACCCAGTGCTCTTTATTGCTAAGCTCACTTTCTAGCCAAATTTTTATGTAACATTTATTTTTATCCATTTTATTTAAAACATATGGCATCACTTTCTTCTTCTTTCCCAATTTATTCCCTTCTTAATTCTTTTAAGTGGGTGTGAATAAAGTATCTGCAAATATGTGCAGAAAGTCTTCTGAGTCCATTTCTGTTGATTGTTTTATTGTTTCAGCATTGAACATGCTGTTATTAACAGAAAAAGAGGGAGAAGATTCCTGCCTGATACTATCTGGAACAGTGATGTAGACATAAGATAAGTAATTCATCCTTGGGTCATAAGAGGTTTAGATGGAAGGTAAGTGATATGCACAGCTAAGAAATATAAGTAAGCCATATATTAAAAGTTTTTCCATCTGAAAGCCTACCCAAAGTCTCAGGTCCAGCCTCTCCAGCAAATGTTCAGAGACGCCATAAATATTGCTACATTAGATAGAATCTTATCTGGAGGAATCAGTCTTTTCCCAAATGAAATTCATGTGGAATTTAGAATTTCATGGTCTCTACTCTTTCACTAGATATTACTCAATGGGGGTGACATAAATGTCACATAGAACGACCTTATTCCTGTGAATCAGGCAGGTACCAGTGATTGCTGGGGTGGACTGAGAAGCATTACAGTCCCAGTAGGGACTGCAGGTACTGTCATTGACAACAGCATGAGTTGCCAAACACTAAAAAGTGGAAGAAGAGAAGGGGGCTGACCCATCACTGCTGAGTGGAAACAAAATACAGTATATGTCAGCTTGTCCTCAGTTACAACCAAAGAATCCTGTGTGGCATTTGATACTGAAGCATCAAAACTTAAGGTATCTCCCTAAAAATTCTTCCATTCTCCACAGCTCTGGAAATATAATATGGAATAATCCATAGAGTGACTTCAATACAGTTTCTTGCCACAATCTGTATGTGATCTCTAGTCACTGTAGTTGTCTGGACCTGAGGAATGGCAATCTACAGCAAGATATCCAGGGAGGGAAATGGGGACAAGTGACAAGAGAGAATGACCACAGACAGGATTCTGATTAAGTGTCAAATTTTATTTTTTCTAGGCTAGCCTATATAGTCAGCAGTATGAGGTAAAGTTGGAGGGGGATAAGAGCCCAAGATAAAGGTGTTCATTTAAGCAGGGTGTTAGAAAACTACAGAAAGAAGATGTTGGCAGGGTAAAAAGTTCATGAGTGGTGGGGAGAAGGAGGGTTACCTAAGTAAATGGTGAGATGCGGGAGGGTTGCTTAGGTAAGAGGACCTGTGTTTGGAACAATGGATTGACGTCTCGGTCATGTTTTTCCTTCTTGGTGCTCATGCTTTTGGGAGTCATTAATAATCAAAAGACAGTTCTATAACCATGTGGTGTGCCAAGTTTAGGCCAAAAGGTTAATGACAACCTGTATGGCTCCCAACAAGTCACCACCATTCAGAGTTCCAAACTGAATGTTTGCAGGTATCGGGGAAGCAGAATATGAGCCCATTCAGACAAGTCAGACTTCGAGCCTGAAAGTTCCTAATTTCTCCTAACAGGAGGTATAAAATCAAGCAGGAGTACATGTCACATGTGGACTTGTGATCTACCAATGATGCCTATTATCATATGGGAGATAAACTCACTCTTGTGGTTTTGGTTAGCCAACCATCTTTTAAAGACATTTATTGTCAGCTTCCATCCTGATCATTTCTTTGGTACATTTCCCTCATATTTTTTGAGATTTGGCCTTGGAAATTTCCATAATCACTAAGTATGAGTTCATTTCTGATGCTGTCAATTACTGTGCTGTGAAAAAGTTTCACCGCACTGGTTACTTTCCAATGGTATCTACCCATTGTGTGTCGTTTTATGCCTTTGAAGATGACTGTGCCAAGCAAAGGCTTTCCCACACTGATCACATTCATAGGGTTTCTCTCCAGTATAAGATCTTTTATGTCTTTGAAGAGCACTGTGTTGAGAAAAGGCTTTCCCACACTGATTACATTCATAGGGTTTCTCTCCAGTATGTGTTCTTTTATGCATTTGAAGATGACTGTGACGAGAAAAGGCTTTACCACACTGATTACATTCATATGGTTTCTCTCCAATGTGTGTTCTTTTGTGACTTTGAAGATGACTCTGGTGAGAAAAGGCGTTAACACACTGACTACATTCAAGGGGTTTCTCTCCAGTATGTGTTCTTTTATGCATTTGAAGATGACTGTGACGAGCAAAGGCTTTACCACACTGACTACATTCATACGGTTTCTCTCCAGTATGTATGTTTTTATGCATTTGAAGAGTACTGTGATGAGAAAAGGCTTTACCACATTGATTACATTTGTAGGTTTTCTCCCCTCTATGTCTTCTTTGATGAATAAGAAGATAACTGTGATATGCAAAGCCTTTACCACAGTGGTTACATTCATATGATTTCTCTCCAGTGTGTTTTGTTTCATGACTTTGGAGATAACTGTTATTTTCAAAGGCTTTATCACATTGTGTGTATACAGAAGAATTCTCTCCAGTTTGCCTTCTTTCATGCCTGCCAGGAAAAGGGTCATATGTAAATGCTTTAACATATACAATACAATGTTGAATCTTGTTACCTATATAAATTAGTATTACAATTTATTTCAGTTGTGAAGAAGAATCAGATATTATAGTTTTATCACTGTGCTTACATTCTTCTTTTCCCCTTCTTTAAGGGTTGCATGTATCTTTGAAAATAGCTGTGAATATATAATCCTTTATAACATGGTTCTCATTTTCAGAACCTTTTCCTACAGGTGATTATTCACTTAATGAGGAGAACTAGAAAAATTCAGAAGTTTATCATCCTTTTTTGTATTATTAACTTTTCCTTCTCTGTGAGTCATAATACGTTTGCTAATGAACTACAACAAACAGAAGTATTTACACAGTCATAGATTCATAGGGCTTTTCTGCAGAGTGAGCTTGGTGTATTATCAAAGAAGATGGAAAACAAATTCCTGGTACACTTGAATCAAATTCAGCAACTATGCTCAAAATGGCGACTACTACACGACTTTTAAATAGCCTGCAAGAGAGGTGTATCACGTTCTACATATCTCTGCTGAAATGGCTTGTATAATGACTAGTACATGATATTCTTAACAATGTAAAGATTACAAAAAAGAGGCTTCCTCAGTTAATTCCTTTTGACTTTCTGTTCCTTATAGATATATGTTATTGTGATTACACATTCCCTACAATAACTGCCCCTTGACTCTTGACAATAATTGCTCCTGTCACAGCAAGTACATGAGTAAAATCAACTGTTCTATGGAGTATTTGCTTAATGGAAGTTTTGGAGACGTCACTATCAATTCAATCTTTTCTATATCTGTAGTTATATAGCTAGTAGTAAATAAGTGGATTTACGGTACTACAGCATAGCTTTCATGGTGTAATGAGTTAAGTGGCAGTTTCTCTCAATGCATTATTTCCTTGTCTTCTTTCTTAAAACATTGCCTTGCAAATGCAGTTAAACTACCTGAAATTGAGTTCTATGTTCTTGTGAGAATTTAAAAATCATCAATGCAAATAAAGCTGTTCTTAAATACACTGCTGTTTCTGTTTCAAACTTCAGGACATATTTAAATTTCTTCAGAGACACATTTCTGTGAGCTTGTAACTGAAAATTACCTGTCATGTCTTTTTGAACTTGCACAATGTTCTTCAATAATATTGTCTTCCCAAGAGTATCCTAAAATATAGGGCAAGAAAATGTATAGAGTATTATTGAGAAATAATACAGGCAAATGTGCAAAAATATGTTACTGTCCTCAGTGAGCTTTATAACTTTGATTTATTTATTACATTCTTTTTCTTTCTCAATCAAATTAAAGAAGAGCACCAATAACCAAGGAACAGTTGTCCTATTATTTTAAAATGGGAAGGAAAATATACTCTTACCTATATCATTGAGGTTCTCATAGGTCTCCAGCATCACATCTTTGTAGAGATTCTTCTGAGAAGTATCCAGCATAGTCCACTCTTCCCAAGTGAAGTCAATATGCACATCTTTATACTTCATGGCATTCTAAAATATCACATACATGTATGCAACTTAAAGCAAAATACTGACCATATTGTAAATGTGTGTTTCTGTAGAACCTTATTTTAAAATGTGTTACTTTTATGCTATAGAAAATTTGCTTAATGAAGTAACTACGTGTTAATTTTTTTCTGATGTATTAGTTTAATTTTATGAAGCTGTTCTTCTTTGCCTGAATACAACAGCTGATATTCTGATGAAGAGGTTTTTATCCAATACTGAGTCAGGAGAAAGGATAGACTGTGGTATCAGGAACAAAGTATACACAGAATTTATGTTAATTTCTCTTACAACGCATTGTAGCTATGTTTGTACTCTTGCTTAAAAAATCTTTGTGTTGTGATACAAATTTTTGTATATTGATACAAATTTAAGTTTCACTGTTAAAATGTATTTATGTTTCCACTCATACTTTTTGAATGCAAAAAATCAATGACTAATTTTATTTTAGGTTGTCATACATAAAGATAATTGTGGTTATCTCTAAGGAAAATTTCTATTCCAGTCTCAATTGCAACAAAGTAATGATTTCTAAGTTTCCTGTTTTTCAAACAATAATGACCTTAACAATTATGGCTACAGTATTACCTATGACCCTAGTTACATGAAATTAGTAGTCATGATGTTGTGCTACTACTACAGTAAAATATTAATGGAGTAGCCCAACCTATTGGATGCTTCTATAATTTTTCACTGGAAATATTTTGTGATGTGTGTATTTCCAATACTCACTGAAAAAAACTCAACTTCACAGGCTTTTTTGGCTTTTCTTGTATATGATCGGAACTCGTTCAATGAACTGCTTGTTAACATATTTGTGTATGTTAATTACAGTTCTACTACCCTCTTCAAAGACAGCAGATTTTGCAAGTCAAACCAGAATTTTGAAGAGTATGTGTTTGTTCATTTTTATTATTATTCATAACAATGATTATAGAGAGTATATAAATAACATAAATAAAGCTATATGATAGTTTTAAATAATGTTGCATGTTTATATAATTTTCCTGAAGTTAGACACTGCATTAAAAATTACCCACTCAGTTGATGTACATAGAAGTGTTAACTAACTCTTACCCCTTAATTTTATGTCTTAAACATTTATTTATTTATTTCTCTCTCTCTCTCTCTCTCTCTCTCTCTCTCTCTCTCTCTCTCTCTCTCTCTGTGTGTGTGTGTGTGTGTGTGTGTGTGTGTGTGAGTGTGTGTGTAGATCAAATGACAACCCTCAGGAGTCAATTTGCTTTCACCCCCCAACATAGGTCCAAAGATTCAAAGTAAGGTAAGGAAGACATGGGAGCAACTACCTTCATTCATTCAGCCATTTCACACACTTTTTAATATTAGCTAGCTAAAAGGGTTAAATTTAACAGCATAGAAGTCACAGATCAGATCACACCATTCGTTCTCACACCGTGGGTTGAAACTCTTTGCAAACTTCTATCTCTAAAAATATTTTCATTACAATTCATAGCACTGCCTAAATTACAGTAATTTAGTAGCAATAGAAATAATTTTATGGTTAGGCATCATCACAACATTAAGGTTTACACCCATTGTTCTAGAAAAATTCCCATCAATTTATCCTTACTTTCCATTGTTAAACCAAAACCCCTTCAGTTTGATCCCTCTTTTAGTTATATATACTGATAAATTTTCCAATTTATTTCACCTAGTTGTTTTCGATTTATTGGTAGTTATGCCCTATTTAAAAGTAAGTAAGTCATAGACACGAGTTTGAGGGTTAACCTTCTCAGTCCACACATTTAACATTTCTGATGATAATCTCCACTGTGCAGCTCATATTCAACTGCAATATAAATTCATAATTTAACATAAAATGCATATCCAAGATTTGAATAACTTATAAATGTAACTAAAACACCCTTTATAGCCCATTTATCTCACATTAATTTCACAGTTCTATTTTCCCTTCAAGGATGAGGTCATAGTCTCCTTTTTATAATATTTATATGTGTTTTTAATTTCAGTATATGATATTTAGTCATTATCTTCTTTGTTTTTTAACATTTAAGATCTAAATGTGAGCACAGCTGATGTAGTGTGGAAGGGATGGGATAGAACCTATAGTTGGATAGGTGATCATGTGAGGTGAGAAAGAATTGCTGAAGGTAAATTACTCCTTCAGACATCTGGTCCTGGTAAACTTAAGCGATATATATTATGGTGAATATGATATTTTTGTCTTCTAATTTTTAAAATTTAAATTAGAAACATTCTTATTTTATACTCCAGTCCCACTTCTGTGCCCCTCCTATCTGTCCATACCCGGCATTGAACCCCATCCTATCTCTCTTCTGCTAAATAGAAAAGGAGAAGACTTCCATGGGGAATCAAAGTCCATCACATTATTTGTGGCAGGGCCTAGTCATTCCCCAGTGTCTAGGCTGAAAAAGTATCCGTCTGTGGGGAATGGGTTCCCAATGTCCATTCGTACAATAGAGATAAATACTGTTCCATGACTAGGGCCCCCATAGAGTGTCCAGCTCTCCTAACTGACTCTCACATTCAGAGGGCCTTGTTCTGTCCTATGCTGGCTCTGTAATGACTGTCTGAAGTCAATGATCTCCTCCTTGTTCGGGTAATCTATTTATAAGGGTTTCCACAGCCTGGCCATGAATACATTGCTCATTACATCTTACTCTCTACAACTGGATTCCAGGCATTTGGCTCAGTGTTTAGCTGTGGGTGTCTGCTTCTGCTTCCATCAGCTGCTGTATGAAAGCTCTAAGATGGCATATAAGGTAGTCATCATTCTTCTTATTTGGCAAGGATATTTAGGATAGCCTCATCACTATTGTTTAGGATCTTATTTGGGGTCATCCTTGTATATTTCTGGACATTTCCCTAATGCCAGAAAACAGGAGAACACTTCACACAACATGAACTTAACAATGCTCATAAAGATTTAGAGAAAGAGAAGCTGCAATAATGGAGCCTGCACAACACTTTGTCAGTAACTCTGCAAAAATGCTTTAGTTGTTTAGCTTTTTTGTTTGTGGGATTCCTACCAGTAGCTCCTGTGGTTTCTCTGACTCTTTTGCTGGCTCTTTGGACACTTTCCCTTCTACTGAGTTACCTTGATCAGCCTTGTATGGGGGTTTGTGCCTAGTCTTATTGCACCTTGACATGGTATATTTGGTTGATACTCATGAGAGGCCTTCTCTTTTCTGAAGGGAAACAGAGTATAAGTGGATTTGGGGGAAGGGTTATTGTGGACAGGGCTGGAAGGAGTGGAGATAGGGGAAGCTGTGTATTTATTCCAAGTTCATTGATTCTCATAACATATAACAGAGCCAAAATCACAAATTTCCAATTTCTCTTCTGATACACAAGACAATTTCTTGACTGTCACATATTGTATAATTAAGGATTTCCAACATACAGAAGCATAGGATAAATTACAATTCAGAATAAGAGGAATATTTCTATATTGAGCCCCCAACGGAGGGACACATCTCTTTCTCATGTACCTGTAACACCAGCCAGAGCAAACAGGTAAGGTGGAATAGCAGTTCATGACAGAATCCCCCAACATCTCATTAGAAGACACCCCCAAAGCCATGTAACCATCAACAAATTGGATTAATATCCTCTGCTCAAGTGCAGATAGAACAATTCCACTCGTAGGCATATAGCCAAAAGATGCACTTTCATACAACAAGGACATCTGTTCAACTATGTTCATATCGATATTATTTATAATAGCTGGAACCTAGATTCAACTTAGATGACCCTCAACTTAAGAATGGATACAGAAAATGTGGTACATTTACACAATGGAGTACTACTCAGCAGGAAAAAATGGAATCTGAAAATTCACAGGCAAAAGGATGGTAGAAGAAACCATCAAGACTGAGGTAAACCAGTCTCAAAAAGGAAAACCTGGTATGTACTCTTTTATATATGGGTTTTAGACATGGAAAAAAGCATTAACAGCCTATAATCCACACCACCAGAGAAGCTAGGAAACAAGGAGAATCCTAAGATAGATATATACGTGGTCTCACAGAGAAGGTGAAAGAGATAAGATCTCCTGAGCTAATTCGGACCATAGGGGGAGAAGAGAAAGATTTAGGAGAATGAAAAAGGAGTAAGAGGTGGGGAGTGGATGACTTGAGGGAGCAGGAGGATTGAGACAGGGGAAGAATAGAGGAGAGCAAGAAAAAATATATCATAAAAGATGGAGCCATTATACATTTAAAGAGAAATCGGGAACTAGGCAAATGTCCAGTGAGCTACAAGGATAACACCAACGAACAATTCAAACAGTAGTAAAGAGTTTTCCTTAAATGTCCTTCTCTGATAATGAGATTGATGACTACCTTATATGCAATCCTAGATCCTTCATCCAGTAGCTGATAGAAGAAAAAGCAGACACCTACAGCTAAATACTGAGCCACACTCTTGGAATCTAGTTTCAGATAGGGAGCAGTGATGAGCAAAGAGGTCAAGACCAGACAGGAGATATCCACAGAAACAGACCTGAACAAGGGGAAGCTGAAGGACCACTGACTGATAGCTAGTAAACCAGCATAGGACTGATCCAGGCCCCCTGAACATGGGTGTCAGTTACGAGGCCTGGGCAATCTATGGGGCCTGTGGTACAGGATTAGAATTCATCCCTAGTATATGAAAGGATTTGGGAGTCCATCCCACATAAAGCAACACTCTCTCAGCCTACAGACCCAGGCGTGGTCCTACGCCTTGCTGCAAATGACATGACAGACTTTGAAGATCACTTGTGGAAGGCCTCACCTTTGCTGGGGAGGAGAGAGCATGGGGAAGTATATCAGTGAGCGGCAGGAGAGGAGGCGGTGAGGAAACTGTGACTGACATGTAAAACAAACTAGTTTCAAATTTAAAAAAAAAGGAAAGGAATGCTCACTATTTCCATGGCCTATGGCAAATAACATGGAATCTGCTGAATCTACCCGCACAGCACCATGCACACTTGAGAAATCTCTGCACATCAGAAACTCCTTTTCTCCCCTGGAACTAAACTTCACTGAATCCCACCATTGTGTTTATTTGCGCCAACAAGTTCTATTCATGTATACATGAAAGACAATCCACATTACCATTATTCCACAAGTTTCTAAAATATTTGAAATATTTTTAATACAACCCTGAAGAAGTAATGCAATATTCAGAACTTCCAGAAACCAGAACTTCAGTTTTCTAATCTGTCTTCCCATTGCAAACAGAAGCACTGCCCATATGTGAACACTGGACAATGATACTGCAAGAATTAAATCCCCCATGCCAGGACTGCAGAGGCTCCCATTACCTAGTAAATCGATACTGGGGGGCATGGAGGACAGAGGCCATTGCCCTACTCAGCATATGTACCAAAAGAACTACAAAAATGATCATATTCTGTTCAACTTTCAACAGAATTGAAAGTTTACTGGGTGGTGGAGTGGTTGCACATGCATTTAATAACAGCACCTGCAAGGCAGATGCAGTAAGATCTCACTGAGGTCATACTAGACTGGTGTACAAGGTGAGTCCCAGGACAGCCATAATGGTTACACAGGGAAACAATGACTTGAAAAGCAAACAATAATTAAATATATAAATAAATGGAATGTAGCTCAACAAACCTGCTGTGATCACCATTTACCCACCATGGTATAGCTTGTGGTCCTTATTACAACTCACTTCAGCAAAGGCAGAAGAAACCATGACAAGAACCCATGAATTACCTGACACTAGTAATCTTGACTGCTAACATGTGCCTCCTAAAAAACCACATTGGTTAGTGCCAAACTGGTAGGACTCATATTAGCAGCTTTGCTTCTGGGTGATCGAGAGCAAATGACTGAGACAGCACAATCCTTCCAGTTCTGCCCTTATAGCAGAGTAGACAGAATCCCAGTCTAAAAAGTTAGTATTTTACTAGAAACTCTTCCTCTCTAGTATAGCACAGCCTGTTCCTCATCCAAAGCACAGAGTCAATTGTGTCCGCATTCATTTTACACTCAATGTCTGCACACCAAACTCCCTGTCTCAAAGCTGTGAAACCCTTCAAGCAAACACAGGTCACATTCAGACACTAACTGTGGTTACTGCATAACTGAGTGAAAGAAAAACAGGCCACAGATTAGAAAACAATGGGTTATTAATAGGGCTGGGAAACTGAAAAGACAAGGTAACTATGATGCATATATAATCTCAAAGATCATTTTGAAAATTTGAAATAGGCTGTCTCTCCATGTGGACCAGAGACTAAAGTCTTGTATTAGAGCATATTAAAGATTCCTCACTTTTTCTCTAAAGATAAGCACAAGAAACTGGAGAAATACCAGTCCTTAGAAATTGATACTAGCAGATAAGTAAAATACAATCAGACAACCAGGAAATTCCTTAAATGATTACTTAAGTACACCATTGTCCTGAAACAACATGTCTTCAGTCACAGGACCCTGAGTTGAAGGTCATAGGGCACAAGGAAGATAAGACAAGTAGAAGGTATAAAAGATAATTTCTAGGTTGGGAGGTATTGCAGAGGATATGTCCAAGACTAACTAAGCTTCTGGAGAAGAATAGAATCCTGTACACTACATCAATGGGGTGGGAGTATGGAAGGAAATCAGAGAATCATATGAATTCATTCGTGATGCAGAGAGTTCTTAAGACAACTGTGCTTCATTTTCCAATAATTGTTACTTGGTCTAATATTGCACACCTGAAAAAAACATGCTTTTCCAAAAAAAAAAAACCTCGAATTTTATGACACCAGGGTTTATGGTTTGTTGTGACCCTGTATTGCCTCCTTGAGCAGATAGTTTTTCAGACACCTGTTCTTAGATATTGGGATGGAACTAGTTGCTTTTAAATCAGAGGTGGCTTCTTTGTAAGGTTTCAAGCCAAATATATGGACAATCCTATTGTACAAATGAGTTTCCTGGCATCCAAATAAGGCTGGTAAGCCTACACTTATTTTTGTGGTGTTAGAGCCAGTCCTCTCTCAGCTCAGTCCTATTTAGAGAGACATACTATGGGAAGTAGAGACAGGCAGATCTCGGTGAGTTCAAGGCCAACCTGGTTTACAGAGGGAGTGCCAGGATAGGTTCCAATGCTACACAGATACACCCTGTCTCAAAAAAGTGTGTTCACTAGAAACATCTTCCTAAACCCAGCTCCCTCCTCCCAAAGATCTGATCAGATTAAGCCCACAGAATAAAATTATTGAGAGACCTCCCCCTAGGCAAAGAATTTACATGGCCACATGGTACTTCACAGGACAGGGAATCAGGCTGAATTCTCCCCCCAGATACAGGGAGGACCCACCACACTGTCTGCCACACCTCACCATCTGCTCGTTCCCATCTGCAGACAGCATCCTCTAGCTCACCATTTTGTGGTTTCCCAGATCACTGAAGCTCTAAGCTCAGCTCCCTGCAGCAGCAACTGCACCCCAGCAAAGAAAGCTGCTGTCTGCTCTTCAAAGTCAAGCCCGATGACCGAAAGAGCCCTGCATCTCTTCTGATTGGCAGGTCTCCTTGAGGGCCTGATTGGATAGTGAGGCTTGAGTGACAAGAGCACCTCCCATAGATTTAGAGTGTGCTTAAAGACACAGTATTGTGGTTCCAGGCCATGCCTTCCATACAAGTAAAGAATCTTTACTGCATCTGCAAAAATTTGCATTTCAATAGCACTGGCTTCTGGCTCAGATTACAGACAGCACTGTCTTCCTGTTGCCCATAGGATCTTCCCCTTGTCCTCGTGGATATAATTAAAAAGGTTGTACACCAATAAGTGTCTCTGATGATGCAGCAATCCAAATCAGAACAAATCAAAACAAATTAGAGACAGCTCACTTGGGAGACATGGAGCAGGGACAGATCAGACCACTTGGAGCACTGAAGACCCCATTACCCCCTCCCATCTCCTCCCAACCTTTTTCCTTCCCTCCCTCCATTGTCTTCTCAGTCTCAGCAGGATCATAACTCTGTAATCCCTTTAGTTCCCGGCCAGTGCTGTGTGGGATAAACAGCAATGGCAGAGGCTGCAGCTCCCAGAAAAACAGCCACATCAGGAGTGGGAGCTGCAGTATTGGCAGCAGCCTCCCTCACACTGATCTCCACAGTTGCTCCCTGGCTCTGGGGCAAGGCAGAAGGGGCAACGATCTAGATGGCAGTGTTGGAGGCGGCTGAACCAAAGAATTCACCTGCAGATATTTTGTGCATGAGGTTTGTAAGAAAAGAGATAACTGTCCATACTCCCATGACCTCCCTGATAGTGATATGGTGTAGTGTGCAAGGATTTTCAAAGAGGTTCTGTATTTGTGGAGACTGCTGCAGATATGAACTAGCAAGCCACTGCTGAAGTATCACCACACGGCTCAGTGACCAAGGAAGAGTCAGAGAAGGAGCCAGCAGTGTTGTAGACAAAGAAGCAGATTTGTCCCTATGCTTCATTTGGTGAGTGTTGAAGGGACCAGCTCCCCTTTCAGCAGTCATAGCAGCAGAACATGTGCTTGCATGACCTTGCCCTGGACACTAGAAAGTCAGATGCCTGCCTTGTGACAAGAAACCAATCAGAAGTTAGCTGGTGGCACTACGCTTTACGACCCTGGGTGTACTTTATGGACAAGCACGAAAAGCACACAGTAATGACACACAGAGCATAGCAACCACCCTGGGAGGGCCTATGGGCCATAACAACCAGTTGTCCAATCAACATAGGACAAGCCCTCCAAGCCTGGAGGGTACACCAATAGTGAGCCTGTGCTGACTCCTAGACACTCCCCTTACACTGCCCTATAAGATATCAGTCCTGTGGCTTCTCAGAGTCTTTGCTAGCCATCCTCCATGGCGGTTGGGTGACAGACCCGAGCTAACATGGGGTTAGCTCGTTAAATTACAATAAAGCCTCGTGCAGTTTGCAGCAAGCTCTCGAATCTGCCTGGTGATTGGGGTAACCGCAGTTGTGGCCTTGGACCCCAGATACCTGAGTTTTCCAGGGGTCTAACAGTGTCACTATGGGGAAAATTGTGCATATCTCAACTAAGACTCCAGGCACATGTGTGGCCTGCAAGTGCTGCACCCAATAGATGCTGACACAATGTCACAACACATAAATTCTTGCATTGAGGCCCATGAAAAAGACATGGGGCACTCTTTTGCTGTACAGTGCAGCAAGGACATGGTAGGTAGGATCTGCATGGAGGCAGATATGAGAAAACCAACCCCAGAGAGCACAGCTTTGGGATCCTGTTGAACTGCAGCCACACCTACTGTCTCAAGTGCATTCGAAAAGGTAAAAGTGCTAAGCAATTTGAGAGCATGATCATAATGGGAGAAACCTGCCAATCTTTACTTTTGCTTTCTAATTTTGGAAAGAATTTAGTATCTTGTGCCAAATTCCAACTGGAAGGACAACATTTAAATGCATGGATTTTATCATGAACCTAGGTGTTCTAATTGGAATTTCTTTTTTGTAGTTCAGCTAGCTGCTAGGTTAGTCCATCTGTCTATTTTATTTGAATGAAGAAACCCTGTGTATAAGTTGGCAGACAACTTTTTTTTTTGAGGAGATTGTGTTTAATGGATTAGACATTTTAGGCTTCTTGAACAAACTTATCTAGCTCTGAATGTATATTTCCTGGCATTTTACATTTAACACATTTCTATTCCATACATTAAGCTAGCAAAGAATCCACCATTTTTAAAAACTGTTCACATATCTCAACAACAGACTCAAAATCCAAACACAGAAAACTTTCAGGAAATAAATTTATTTTAATGAACAGAAAAGGAAAATGCTCACATTTAATGGATACGGCCCTGCAGGATGGCCTTTCAATACCCCAGAAAGGAGATGGGAAAGGGAGACCCTAAAACCAAACAGAGGTCAGATGAACTGAAGAAACTGTCTTCCAGGTATTCACAGGGATTTCACACAACCAGCAAAGTAAAGAAAGTACCAGATCTCAAAGAACAAATAGGTCTTCTCCCATTCACAAATGTGGAAGATGGCTCCATTGCTTTCATTTTATTCCTGAATTTCGGAGCAAATTTTAAACAAATGAATAATAATAGCAAGAGAAGTATTCATGGAAATGTGAATACTTAGAGATTAATGAGGATGAATAATGTGTTAATGAGGTCTATTGTTAAACAGTACATTTTCCTCTGTGAAAAAATGCAGCTGCTTTATTTAAGTTTCTCTACAGGAATCAGATGGCAGAGTGCATCTCTCCATTTATGTATAAAGTAGAATTATTAGAATGTCTCACAAGCTGTGGTCCCTGTAGTCCAACCATTGCTTCCTAACAATGGAAATTTGAAGAATCAAGTAGATCCTTTCTAAGCCTTTAGGCTAATTCAAGTGAAGAATTCAGTAATTCTTCAGTCCATGAGCCTACTTATGTCAGTTTGTCTCCTTATACACAACAATTCCCAAGAAGTAGGCTCTAGTGCTAGTACCTGAATGAATTTGGTAGTGAGAGCTAGAGGAAACTGGAAAAAAAAAGATTGGTTCTTTCTTCAATATTGTTTATATACATTGGCTTCTGGCAGAAAGTGAGATCCAGGTTATAAGTGGATCACAATCTCTGTTTAATTCTTTATTTGTATTGTTGTTGTTGTTTTTTGTGTGTGTTTTTTCAAGAAATGTTTTATGTGTGTTGCCCTGGGAATCATTCTCATTCTGTAGTCAAGGCTGGTCGGAAACTCAGAAAGTCACACTGCCGCTTCCTCCTAAATGCTGGTGTCAAATTTGTATACTGCTACCAAACCCCTAAAGGGGGATCTTATCACAATGAATGATCCAGATTAATGAAGAGTTTTCCATTTTAAAACAACATCAATTAAGTAAAATCCCTCTCAGGTATACCCAATTCTTTGGAAAATAGGTAATTCCAGAATAACCATCTCAACCACGAAGACAAAAGAAATTACAAAATCGACTTGGCTGAAGGAGGCAGGGACAGCAGGGGAGTCATTATAAAACAAAGTTTCTCCAATCAAAAGAAGGATGGTAATTTTACTTAGGAAGTCTGCACATTTTCATATATGATTTGGTTTTTTTGGGGGGCAGGGATTTCAAGACAGGGTTTTTTTGCCACCGAATACTCGCATGTTCATATAATATTCTCTGACTTCTTAACATTGTCAGTGAACAATTCCAATTCTGAACATGATCACAATATAAAAGCAGAAACATTTAGGGACATTCTAACTTCAAAGTCATGCAGGAAATTATATACATTATAAAAATGATAGAAAGGAATATCTCTGGCATTTTATATTATACTTCAAGGTCTTAGTTGAAAATTAAGTAAATGACACTGTGAAAAGGAGATTGCCAATCTTGATGTTTGATCTAAAAGACAAGTGTACCACCAGCAAATTCATATAGAAAAATGAAAAGAGACTACAAAAACTTGAACGAAAATTAACCTAATATCACTGTGTACTCTCCTCCTTGATGAATGATTTTGATAATTTCAATCAACCCCAGAACAAAGCTGTTTTTTCTATGAGCAGGACAGCCAGGCAGATGGCACCAGCTTCATCCATTGAAGACCAGAAAGTGGTCATCTTAACTATCCCAGGCTGCTGTCTGTTTCAAGCTTGTGATATCACTGTAGAGAATGGTATTATTTTCTCTCTTTTTAAGTTTTTTCAAGGCAGGGTTTCTCTGTGGCTTTGGAGGCTGTCTTGGAACTAGCACTGATACACCAGGCTGGTGTCAAACTCACAGAGATCCGCATCCAGTGGATTTCTGTAAGTTTGAGACCAGCCTTATCTACAAGAGCTAGTTCCAGGACAGCCTGCAAAGAGACAGAGAAATCCCGTCTTGAAAAAACAAAACAATAAATAAATAAAAGGAAATAAAACAAACAAAAAACCAACTATGTCTTCACTTTTGCATTCTCAAGACAGCTGCTACAGTACATGCCTATAATCCAATGCTTTTGATGACAGAAAACATAGAGACAAATATTCCTACCAAGTCTATTTATGTGGCATGGCAACCTAGAGACCCTGTCTTAAGCATGCTAACTCTAAAAGAAAACACCCAAAAGTGTTCTGATATTTCCACCCAAACCATGACACATATGCACAACTTCCACACATGAAGAATCACATAAATACAAACAGACATAAGTAAATAAATAATAGAATTATAACAGGATGTTTTGGCATACCCCCTATATCCCAATACCTGGGCAGCAGAGACAAGTAAATTTCTGTAAATTCTTCACCATTCTGAGTTCAAGAACAGCATAAAATATGGAAACTGTGTCTCAACATAAAATTCCAACTCTGATTATCATTGACTCAATCTTAAATACCTTTTCCAAAATACACTGAAGGGGTCGAGCTTAATTTCAACAGAGGACCAAGGTAAAGGACAATATATCTTAAAGTCATTTTTTATGTCTGCAAGTGGTGGCTGCCAAAGTATTTTCAGATATGAATATAGCTGTGTGTGGTAGCAGAGATAGGCAGATCTCTGTAAATTCAAGCCAATTTAGACTCCATAGTGAATATGATAGGCATTTCTCAGTGACACACACACAGACATAAACTCACAAATATACCTACAGCAACAGAGCCACACCTCCTAAGAGTGCCATTCTCTATGAACATATGGGCCCAATTTCATTTAGACTACCAACATTCTTCTCTTTTGTTGTGATTCAGTTTCTTGAAATATCTAAATTAGGAAACAAAAATCATGATATTAACTGATGTAACCCAGGTCCCTATTACTCAATGTGTATGTGAATAAAAATTAAATAAATACAAACACTGCAACTTTCACAAAATTATCTCAAAGTTACCCTGGTACTGGTTTTTTGACCCTCAAGTTACTGGTATTTCTTCCAAAATCAGAAGCAAAAATGCTCAAGAGCTCTCTCCAGAAATGGAGGTGATCTCTTGCAATGGATCACCAGCTCTTTGAATTTCCTTGTTGTTTCAAGTAAATGCAGCCCCACTGATGCTCAATCACAAAAAAGCATAGGAAAATGATTTAAAATCTGCTGCCTGACAAATAGACTATGGCACAAAACATGGATTCTGCCCTATCTACTTTCCCAACACCATTAGATAATTGAGAATTATCTACAGATGCAAAACTCCTTTTCTCACTGGAACTAAAATTCAATGAATCATAACATTGTGGTTAGTTATAGCACCAAGACACAAGCATTCTAATCATGTATTAGTTAAAGGCGATGACATCACCAATTTTCTTCAAGTTGCTAAACTCTTTGCAATACTTAAAATACAAACATGAATATAGAATGCAGTATTCATGACTTCTAGAAACCATACCTACAATTTTCTAATCTGTCTTCACACTGCTACTAAAAGCAGTGTCTATGAGTGAACCAAGTTTAGTGATACTGCAAAAAACTATATCCCCACATGCCAGGGCTACAGTGTCTCACATTATTCAGTAAATCTATACTGGAAGGCACAGAGGACAAATGCCACTGCCCAGCTCAGCATATGGACCAACAAAAATACAGTCTTGTTCATGGTCCATCTAAATCCAACAGAATTGAAAGCTCACTGTGTGGTGGCAGCACATGCCTTTTATCCCAGTGCTTGTTAGGCAGAGGCAGTAAGATTTCTGAGAGTTCAAGACAAGACAGGTCTACAAGATGAGTCCCAGGACACAGTAAACCTGTCTTGAAAACTAAACAAACACACAACCAATAACTACATACATAAATAAATGAAATGATAGGTCAAGAGAGCTCCTCTGAGCATTATACACTCACCCTTGGATAGCTTGTGGTCTTTCTTACAACTCATTTCAGCATAGGTAGAAGAGAACTATGGAAAAAACCCACAAAATATGTGCCACTACATTTCCTGACGGCTAACTCTCCCCAGAACCCCCCATTGCCTATGGCCACCCATCTAGGACTCATATTAGCAGCTTCCATACTTGGGTGATCAGAGATGACATGTCTCAGACAGCACAGAATTTCCAACTCTGCATTTCCAGCACAGTAGACAGAAGCCTAATCTAGAAAGATTGTATTGTAAGAGACATTCTTCCTCTCTCATAAGGCACGCCCTGTTCCTTGACAAAGCACAGGGTCTTTGTGTGCACAGTCCCTTACACACTCAGTGTCCCGTGCAGCAAACCGGTTGCCTCAGAGCTGGAAAACTCTGCAAACAAACACAAGTCATATTCACACAGTAACTGCTGCTACTGTGTAACTGGGTTAAAGAAAAACAGGCCACAGATTAGAAAGCAATGGGGTAATGATAGGGCTTGGAGGCAGAAAAGACAAGGTGAACATGATGCATTTATAATTTCAAAAATTATTTTGACAACTTGAAATAGGCTTTATGGCCAAGTGCTCCAGAGACTTAGAGACTTGTATTAGAGCACATTAAAATTTCTCATACCAGCCGGGCGTTGGTGGCTCACACCTTTAATTCCAGCAGAAGCAGGCCGATCTCTATGAGTTCAAGTGCAGCCTGGTCTAAAAGAGCTAGTTCCAGGACAGCCTCCAAAGCCACAGAGTAACCCTGTCTTGAAAAAAACAAAACAAAAAAATTTCTCATACCATTCCTCTAAAGATGAACAACATAAAGCAGAAAAACACCAGTCCTTACAAGTGGATAGTAGCAGTTAAGTAAAATACAATCACACAGGAAGGACATACTTAAAGTAACTTCTGAAGTAGACCATTGACTTGAAATAACAGATCATTCTTCATTTACAGGGTCCTGAGGTGAAGGTCATGGGGATATGAAAGATAGGACAAGTAGATGGTAGGAAAAGATAAATGATAGTTTGGGGAGGAATTGCAGAGGATATGTCCCAGACTAACTAAGCTTCTTAAGAATAATAAAATCTTGTGTATTTCTTAAATGAGGTGGGAGGATAGAAGGAAATGGGGAGAATAATATGAAAACATCAAAAACTATTATATAATGGGAGAAATTCAGGAGTAGGACATTTGCAAACAATGCCACACTAGGGAAACAGAGTATCTGAAGAACATGACTGACTAAAGACACAGTAGATTTAGGACACACAAAACACTTCTAAATATTCCTAGACCCACACCATTACAAGTTCTCCCAAACATATTGTGGATTTTAGAGAAGGAGATTAGTTTTATTGTCAATACATCAGGCCTCAATGAATGCTCCCAAGCCCTAGATCCCAGGCTGTTATTAAGTCATCCCTACCTGAGGGCTCAAAGGAAAGCCTTTCTTGATGAGGTGAGTTCTTAACTCAACTGCGTTTTATTTTCAAATTATTGTCACCTGGTGTCTTACTGGCCACGTGCCAAAACTATGGTCGTCTCATGGAAAGAAGCTAGAATTTTAACCTGTACAAAATTAACTCTGAATGGAAATTACCTGTAAACGTTAAATACAAAGTGTTGAATGTCAAAAAGATACTGGAAAATCTAGGACTCTCTGAGTTAGGCAAGCTTCTTTCGATATATTCATCAAGAATGTTGAAATTGACTAGAAACATGCTCCTACACCAGCTCGCTGTTCCCAATGCTCTGATCAGATTAAGCTCACAGAACAAAGTTAATGAGAGACCTTCCGCTAGGTCAGATAATTTACATTGCCTGTATGGGACTTCAGTATGGGACTTCACAAGACAGGGAACCTGACCACACTCCTCCACTAAGATACAGGGAGGCCCTACCACACTGTCAGAGGAAATCCTGAAAAGTCTATTTATGTCACGTGGAAACCTAGAGACCCTTTCTCAAACATGCTAACTGGAAAAAAAAACAACCAAAGTGTTAGCTAATATTTACACCAAAACAATGACACACAGGCACAATTTCCACAACTAAAAATCACATAAATATAAATGGACATGAATACATAAATAATAAAATTATACTAGGATGTTTTCGCACAAAGCCTATATTCCTATATCTGTACAGCAGAGACAAAGTATTATGAATTCAGGGCCAAACTCATCTGCATACTGAGTTCAAGGACAGCCAAAACTATGGAGAGAAATCCTGTCTCAACATAAAATTCCAACTCTGATTTTAATTGACTCATCATGAAATCCTTTTCCAAAAAACAGTGAAGTGGTCCAGCTTAATCTCACCACAGAACCCAGATAAAGTACAATATATCTTAAAGTCATTTTTGATGTCTTCCAGTGCTGGCTGCCAAAGTATTTTCAGATATGAATACAGCTGAGTATGATAGCAGAGACAGGCAGATCTTGGTGAATTCAAGTCAATTTTGACTACATAGTGAATATGATAGTAAGACTTTTCTCAGTCACACACACACACATACACACACACACACACACACACACACACACACACACACACACATACACACACACACTCAGTAATATACTAATAGCAACACAGCCAGAACTCACAACGAGTGCCATTCCCTAGGAGGTTATGATTCCATTTACATTTAGACTACCAACATTCTTCTCTTTTGTTGTGACTAAATTATCTAAATAAAAGCTACTCCAGTAATGAACAGATTTGGTTGTTAATCCTAGGCCAGTTTCTATCATTTTGGGAACTTAGAAGAGAAACTCAAGTCAGTCAGTGAAGGGAAAACATGTGGAATTATTGTGTGTTGATTTTCTCTTTTGCTTTGCCACTATCTTGTGCTCAGCTAGCTCTCTTAACCAGCCCAGGCCCACTTGCTCGCAGATATTGACACCTAGGTGGAAATTTTCTTCACACATAAAGCATCAGTCAATACAATCTATTTCAGGCAGAAATCAGACACTCTGATCTAAGAACACACTCAATTGGTGTTCTCTCAGATGATCCCAGCTTTTGTCATGTTGATACCTGAGCCTATTTAGGAGACAGAGAAAATAATATATGACAAGGTTTTAAAAATCAGAAGCCAATGTATTAATCATATCCATCACTTACACAGCAAAGACTCAAATATGTGACAGCAATAAATGGAGAACACAGATTTGCCACTATGTCAGAAAATGGGAAGAGGCAACAATATAAGATAAAGTTGAAAAAAACTAAACCTTCTCCCCACAGCAATTTCACCCAAAAACAAAACCTTCAGAAACTGCTAAATAAAAAATTTTATGAAGACACATTGGTGAAGGTCCATCATTTTTAAGTAAATGTATATAACTATGTTACCATTATAAATTACAGAATATCAGTACACTTATTCACATAATATAAAGTACAAACTTATCACAAGGTACAACAATCAAAAATGTATAAAATAATGTAAAAGAATGAAAGGGATGGTGAGAAAATGCCAATAAATGAGACAGGAAAAATACTGTCAACTTTTATTCAACAGAGCAAAAAAAAAAAACACACAGGAAAGGAGAATGGTAATCTTGACCAAGAAGTTAAAAAACACAGACTTCACAACTTTCACAAAATGACATTTGATACGTTATTTTGACCCTAGTGCTACTGATATTTCTTCCAAAAACAGAAAAACTATGCTCTAGAGCTCTCTCCAGAAATGAAGGTGATCTCTTTACATGGATCAGAAGCTCCTTATAATTCCTGTTGTTTCATGTAAATACAACCCCAGTGATGCTCAATCATAAAACAACCTAGAAAAATAATTTAAAACACAGGTAATCCAATGGAATCAACCTGAAAACCATGATTTGTACCACATTGTGATGAATATCTGATGTTGGAAAATGAAGCAAAAAATATACAATGTAAAAAGGAAGGCATCTTCAACAATTAGTGCTGGTATAACTGTTTGCTGGCATGTAAAAGACTGCATACAATCCATATCTATCACCATGCACAAAACCTTAGTCCAAATGGATCAAAGACTTCAACATAAATCCACCCACAATGAAACTATGAGAAGAGTAAGTAGGAGGTACTTCAAAGAATTTATAAGTAGACCACTTCCTGAACATAACACCAGTAGCACAGACACAGAGCTGCACAGTTAATAAGTGGGACCTCCTGAAACTGAGAATCATCTGCAAGTCAAAGAACATAGACAACAAGACAAAATGTCAGCCCACAGAATGGGAAAAATATTCCTCAACCCCACATTTCACAGAGGGCTGATTTGCAAAATATACAAAGATATCAAGAAGCTAATCACTAAAATACCAAAAACTCCAATTAAAAAGTGGGGTACAGAATTAAAAAGAGAAATCTGAAATGGCTAAAAGACACTTGAGAAATTTCTCCATATACTTAGATGTCAGATAAATGCAAATGAAAACAACTCTGAGGTAGTATATTGCTCCTGTCAGAATGGCTCAAATCAAAAACACTAGTGACAGTTTATGCTCCAGAGGATGTGCAGAAACAGCAACACTCCTACACTTCTGGTGGAAGTGCAAACAGCCACTTTGGAAATCAGCATGGTGGTTCCTCAGTAATGTGGAAACCAGTCTACCAAAAGATCCAGCAATTCCACTTGTTGGCCAAAACATGAACATTAAACAAGAAAGATATCTTTCCAACTGTGTTCATAGCAGCATTATTTGTAATGGCTAGAACCTGAAGCAAAGTAGATGACCCTAAACTGTATAATGGATAGAGAAAATATGGTACATTTCCTATATTCCATGGAGTAATACGCAGTATAAAAGAAAACAATTGAATAATATAATGTACAGGCAAATGGATGGAAGTAGAAGAATCCTTCCTGAGTAAGGTAACACATTCACAAAAAGCAAACACAGTATGTACTCACTTATATATGGGTTTTGGCAGGGAACATAGGATTTCCAGCCTACAATCCATACTGCAAGGGAAGCTAGGAAACAAGGAGAATCTTAAGAGAGACATAGATGAACACCCAGAGAAGGGAGGGAGCATGTGGCAGGGGAGAAGGAGATAGGAGAATAAGAAGGAAGAAGGGAAGGGGAGAGGAGGACTTGATGGAGCAGGCAGATTGAGTCAGCGGAAGAATAGAGGAGAGCAAGAAAAGAGAAACCATAATGGATGGAGTCATCATAGGTTCAAAGAGAAACCTGGCATTAGGGAAATGTCTAGAGATCTACAAGTATGACACCAACTAAAAATCTAAGCAATAGTCAAGAGGTCACCTTAAATGCCCTTCTCTGATAATGAGATCCTTGACTACTTTACATGACATCCTAGAGCCTTCATCCATTAGCTTATGGAAGCAGAAGCAGACACTTAATGCTAAATAATAAGCCAAACTCCTGGAATCTACTTTCAGATAGGGAGGAGTGATGAGCATGTCAAGACCAGGCTGGAGAAATTCACAGAAACAGCTGACCTGAACAAGGGGGAGCTGATGGACCCCAGACTGTTAGCTGGGAAACCAGCATATGACTTATCCAGGACCCCTGCACATGTGTTTCAGTGAGGAAGCATGGACAATCTATGGGGCCTGTGTAGTAGAATAGAATTTATCCCTATTACACAATTAGATTTTGGGAGCCCACTCTACATAAAGCAGCACTCTCTTAGATTAGAGACACAGAGGAGGGTCTGGGCCATACTCCATGTGATATGAAAGACTTTGAAAATGACTCATGGACGCCTCACCTTAACTAAGGAGCAGAAAGTGGATTAAACAGGGGGACAGTTTGGGGTGGGGGAGGAGGGGAGGGATAAAGAACTGTGATAGGCATTTAAAACAAGCTTGTATCTAGTTTACATTAAAAAATAAAGAAATGCTTCCTGAATCAAAAATAAAAGAAAGAATGAAAATGATTTTAAATCTGATTTCATTGTTTATGGCACATCACATGGAATCTGCCCAATCAATCTGCACTGCACCAAGCACACTTGAGAAATCTCTCCACATCAGAAACTCCTTTTCTCCTCTGGAACTAAACTTCACTGAATGACATCATTGTGGTTATTTGAACCACCAAGTTACAAACATTTTAATCACGAATTGGTAAAAAGACGATCCATATCTCAAGTTTTCTACAAGTTCCTAAACTCTTTTGCAATATTTATAATACAAACCTCAAAATGGAATGCAATATTTAGAACTTCTAGAAACCAGACATTCAAATTTCTAATCTATCTTCCTACTGAAAAAAAAAACAGTGCATATATGTGAACACATTGCATTAATACAGCAAGAAATATATCCTCCCAATCCAGAGCTACAAAGACTTCCATTACCCAGTAAATCCATCATTAGAGGCATACTTCCCAGGTCACCACATGTATCAACAGAACTAAAATCCATCTCATGTTCCATTCAGGTCCCAACAGAATTAAAACTCACTGGGTGGTGGTGGCACATGTCTTTAACATCAGCACTTGGGAAGCAGAGACAGTAAGTTCTCTGTGAGTTCACACCAGACTGGTTTACAAGGTGAATCCCAGTACAGCTGTGAGTGTTACATGGGGAAACCCTGACACAAAAAAGAAGCTAACTAACTAACTAAATGAAATAATATCTCAACAGACCTGCTCTGAACACCATATACTCACCATGGTATAGCTTGTGGTCTTTCTTACAACTCATTTCAGCAAAGGCAGAAGAAACCAGGGCAAGAACCCAAAAATTACTGACACTATTATTCC
This sequence comes from Cricetulus griseus, assembly GCF_003668045.3. Classification (NCBI taxonomy): domain Eukaryota; kingdom Metazoa; phylum Chordata; class Mammalia; order Rodentia; family Cricetidae; genus Cricetulus; species Cricetulus griseus. Next base: position 133,235 of record NW_023277164.1, on the reverse strand, counting down.
TGACTGCTAAGAACTCCCCCCCCAAAAAAAACCCACATTAGATAGGGCCACCCTATGACTCAGACAGAACAGTCCTTCCAGCTCATTTCACAAACTACCTGGGGTTACTTTGAAACTGAATTAAAGAAAAACAGAACACAGATGAGAAAACAATGGGATATCGATTGGGCTTGGAGGTAGAAAAGACAATGTGAGTATGATACATTTATAACCCCAAAATTTATTTTTAAAAGAAGTTGAAACAGGCCTTATGGCCATGTGCTCCAGAGACCAGAGACTTGTATTAGATATTAAATCTGATTTCATGGATTATGGCACATCACATGGAATCTGCCCAATCTACCTGCCCAGCACCATGCACACTTGAGAAATCTCTACACATCAGAAACTCATTTTCTCCACTAGAACAAATCTTCACTGCATCACAACATTGTGGTAACTTGCACCACCAAGTTACAATATTCTAATCATGTATTCATGAAAGACGATCCACATCACCATTTTTCTATAAGTTCCTAAACTATATGCAATATTTATAATACAAACCTGAAAATCGAAGGCAAAATTCAGAACTTCTGGAAACCAGGCTTTCAGTTTTCCCTGATCCCAATACTCTGATCAAATTAATCCTATAGAGCAAAGTTAGTGAGAGACTTCCCCTGAGGTCAAAAACGTACATGGAATAATGGGATTTCCCAAGGCTGTGAATGTGGCTGTACTCTCCCCACAGATAGAGGGGGTACTCACCACACTGTCTTACACACCTCACTATTTATTACTCCCAATTTGCAGACAGGACCCCCCTAACTCACCATTTTGAGTTTTCCCAGATCAATGAAGCTCTCATCTCAGCTCCCTGCAGCAGCAACCACAACACAGCAAACAAAACCACTGTCTCCTTTTCAAAGTCAAGCCTGAATCCTGGTGATTGGAAGAGCCCAGCACCTCTTCTGACTGGCACATCTCATGGAGATCCTGATTGAATAGTAAGTGTTGAGTGACAAGAGCACCTCCCATAGAGTTAGAGTGTGCTTCAGTTACAGTATTATGGTTCCTGGCCATGCCTCCCACACAAGAAAAATCCCTTTTTGTAGATCTGCAACAATATGCATTTCAATAGCACTCACCCCAGACTCAAATTACAGACCCTGATATCTTCCTAGTTCCATAGGAACCGCCCCTGTTCCTCCAGGATATAACTGAAAAGTTTCTACACACCAAAGAGTCTTTCTGACAATGCAGCAATCCAATCAGACCAAATCAAAATGAATTAGAAAAAGCTCATGTGGGAGACACAGCACGGGGATGGAGCAGAGAACTCCACAGCCTCCCTTTCCTCATTCCACTGTCCTCCTCTCCCCACCCTCGCCTGTCTTCCCCCCCAAAATCACAAGAAAAAATTCTAACAGTGTCCTATGGTTTCTAACATGCCGGGATATGGGATGGAAGCCAAGAGGCTGGTGGGCAGAAGAGAGGTAGGTCAGGAGCGCAGGGCACTGTGGGAAATGTAGTCCTGATCAAGCTCTCTGCAGGGAGCTGGGGAAATTTCTCCCCAGGCTGGCTTTGTAAGTCAATGAATCAGTGAATGAGCCAGCTGAGGGATCATGTGAACTAAATGCAGGAAGCAGCCAGGAGGCAGCAGTCAGTGTTGCAGTTTAGGAAGGGCCAGCAGGCTAGCTGGCAAGCAGGGTGGAGTGAGCTTGGTGGTGGCTGGGGTTTCATTAATTAGCTCCCCCACATGTGCTAGCTCGCTCCCACCTCAGTCCATGAATGAATAAACAAATGAACAAATAAGTGTATAAATTAATAAACGGATGAATGCATGGATCAGGTGCAGCCATGGATGTGGCAGGTGGGGATCTGAGCAAGCCAGGAGCGATGGAGGGAGTCCAGTGCTGCCAAGCATCTGGGCTCCTGGATCTGAGGGTGTTGGGGGTGGATTAATGAGTTAAATAGCTGTTATTGTACCTTACATGTGTTAGACCCCGGAAAACTCAAATATCCCGGGTCCCAGGCCACGTTCTCGGTCACCAAAATCACCAGGCGGATTCAAGAGCTTGCTGCAAACTACACAAGGCTTTACTGTAATTTAACGAGCTAACCCCATCTTAGCTCGGGTCTTTCACCCACCCGCCCTGGTGGATGGCTAGCAAAAGACGGCTCCTAGGGGCTCCTGAGAGATCTTATAGGACAGTGTAAGGGGAGTGTCTAGGGGTACGCACAGGCTCAGAATTGGTATGCTTCCAGGCTTGGAGTGCTTGCCCTGTGTTGATTGGTCAACTGGTTGTTATGGCCCATAGGCCCTCCCAGGGCAGTTGCTATGCTCTCTACATCATTGCTATGTGCTTGTTCATAAAGCACAACCAGGGTCGTAAAGCATAGTGCCACCAGCTAACTTCTGATTGTTTCCTTGTCACGAGGCAGGCATCTGACTTTCTAGTGTCTAGGACAAGGTCATAGAAGCACATGTTCGGCTGTTATGGCTGCCAAAAGGGAAGCTGGTCCCTTCACATGAAATAGAAATCATGCACTAGGGAAAAGTCTGGCAATCTACAAAGATGGCACCAGCTAACAATCTAAGCAAGAGAGGAGAGGCTGCCTTAAAAGCTCTTCCCTGATAATGAGATTGATGACTGACTTATATGCCACCCCAAAGCCCTCACAGACACCAAAAACTACTCACTGAACTGAACTGGAATCCACTTGCAGAGAAGGATGAGTGATGAGCAAATGGGTCCAGACCAGGGTGGTGAAACCCACAGAAACAGAACACCTGAACTTCTGGGAACTCTTGCTCCCCAAATAGATAGCTGGCATACCAGCATGGGACTGATCCAGAACCCAGGAACATGGGTTTCAGCGAGGAAACCTCAAAAATCTACCAGACCTCCAGTAGTAGTTCAGTACTTATCCCTATCATAGGTGTAGACTTTGGGAGCCCATTCGATATAGAGGGATACTCCCTGAGCCAAGACACACAGGGGTGGGCCTAGGCCCTATCCCAAAGGACACAGTAGACTCTGATGGCATCCTATGGAAGGCCTAACCCTCCGGGGGGGAGCAGAAAATGTATATGATGGATAGGGTTTTAGTTGGGGGGAGTTATAGGGGTGGAGGGGAGGGAGAGGGAATTGAGATTGACATGTAAAACGATCTTGATTCTAATTCAAATTTAAAAAAGCAAAGCAAAAAAAGAAAAAAAGAAAATTGCTGCTCCCACTATTAGGAATCCCAAACACATACACACACACACACACACACACAAAAAAAAAAAAAGAAATAAAGAATGACTATAATTTAATAGTAGGCTTTCTATTAATAACACATGATGAGCAAGTTCACAAGCCTACGTATATTATGATCTTATATACTGGAAGTTCGTCAGGATTTCTCAACTTTCCTCTATAAAGGGATAATGAATCATGTATTGAACAAGTTTTTGTTTGTATAGCTGTGAAGAAACACCATGTACGTTGCCAATATTTTATTTTACTTTTTCAAGCAGGATTTCCCTGTGGTTTTGGAGGTAGTCCTAGAACTAGCTCTTGTAGAGCAGGATGGTATCAAACTCACAGAGATCCACCTGTCTCTGCATCCTGATTTCTGAAATTAAAGGCATGAACCACTAGACTCTGCCTATGGCTAATTTTTAAAGGAAAACATTTAATTGGGTGGCTTACATTTTCAGTGGTTTTATCAAGTATCATCATGTTGCCACATGGTAGAATGCAGGCAGACAAGACAGTGTAGAAGGACCTGGGCATTACACATCTTGACCACTGGCAATGGGAAGTGGTCTGGGACACTGTTCATGGCTTGAACATATATGAGATATCAGTATACACCCCCCCAGTGACATTCTTGCTTCAACAATTACATACCTACAACAGAAAACCAACCTCATAAGAGTGCCATTCCCAATGAGTTTCTGGGGGCAATTACATTCAGACTAGCACAGGTACTATGCATTAACATTCACATGGAAGAATGATATATCCTTTTGTATGAGTAAACAATGAAGCCATCCTACTAAGAAAGACTAAATTTTAAGTTTGTTTTCACACCAGAATTTATTGGACTGTGAAATTATTTCTTAGGCACACCTAAGGCCCCATGATTAATTATATGAAGTATTCAGCTTTCTTCACACAATTTGGGAATAATCAACATTGTTGATTATTCTCGAATTGGACACAGATTCTAATGAGGAACTTCTTTAACACCAGTTATATTTTTTGAGAAACCTGTTTTAACAACTTTGCTTCCAATGACTTGTACATGTTAAATTTTTTTCCTGTTTTTTCACGATCTAAAAGATAAGCCATACCATCATTAATTCCAGGGCATGCTACTATAATTTTGATATTAATGATCAAACATATATGTGAATCAGAAGCCTAATTGTAAGGAGCATATTAAATAAATGTCATTTAGAAATGTAAATGTAGCTTAGTCAGTACCACTGTCTGTCCCAGAAAAGTGGAACCCGGTGAAACACATACTCTTGACTAGCAGACACAGTCCTAGAACCCCACAACCACCAGTGATCTTTACATTCCTTCGTTGGAGAATACTGTTTTTGAAAGACAAAACAAAACTGCCTCAACATACCTTTGCAGATTTCTAGTTTGGGCAAGTTATATTTAATCCAATGAAAATCATCTGTTAGTCTCATGAATTAGTTTAGATTGAATGGCAATGCTGTTTGATGAACAACTGTCTGTTTTAAGAAATCCTTTTTGTTTGAATATAATCTTTATCATTTTCAATGGTTACTGAGTTCACCCACCCACTTCCCCTTTGAATTAAAAGCAAAACCTCTTCCCTGATGTAACACATATCTTGGTTTTTATTCTGAGCTCAAAGTAACTCTAAATTATATAGGTTGCTTTTATTTAGCAGTTCATTTTTTATCTAATATCTCACAATTCTGCTGTTTTCTTTTCAGTAGCATTTGAAAAATATAAAGTCAATAACCTAATATTTAATCTATCTCTGAAAGTCTTAATTACCAGCATATCTTTTACTTTACTGAGCATATCTTTTAAGGAACCTCATAAACATTTAAAATAAATAATCTATATTTTCTTTTTTTTTGAGGCAGGGTTTATCTGTGACTTTGGGGGCTCTTTTGAAGACAGCTTTTGTAAACCAGGCTGGTCTCAAACCCACAAAGATCCACTACCACTGCTTCCCGAGTGCTGGTAATAAAGGTTTGCACCACCATCACCCAACATAAGTAATCTTTATGAAAAAAATCATAAGTCATATATGGGGGTAAGAACCTGAAAGATCAGAGAAGCAGTTGAGCAGCCATTAGTGACTCCTACTTCTTCAATTTCTCAATCTAAACCAGAGCAAGATCCTCTCTCAGCCCCTCAATACTAGACAATTCCTGTCTCCAATCGCTCTAGTTTTCAAAACCTATATGGTACTTTTGGTCAGTTAATTGGTAACTCTGCTCTCTGATGCCACACAAGCTTTATTATAAAAATATGATCAAAATATCATACATCCCCCATGACTTTTTATCTATCTCACAATTCCATTCCTCATATGAAAGTCTCCATGACAGATGTCTCATAGCATGGATATCTCAACATCCTATGGTCTCAAATGCAACTCAGCTTCATCTTCACTGCTTCATGTGAGGAACTCTCACAGACTCTTCACTTGGGCTCTGACTGTTCAAAACATAGATGTGTACTATAGTGAAGAACTGACCACAGAAAAAGAATCCATCATGTTTACATTTTGCAACTTTATTGTTTGCATAATCAGTAAATAATAGGTGATTCTGCCATGATTTTGGGGACCATATCAAGCTTGAATCAAATTTGCCAGTTTTGGAATAATGTTGCTCCTGAGACAAGGAATTACTTTGCCTACTCCTTCAATTAGGTAAGGACATTGCTGAATAGAGTCATAAACTTGGGCAACCTTCCTAGGCTTTAAATGAAGAGCAGGGCCCTTTCTTTAATGTTGTTAAAAACCTTGAAAATTATTGTCTCTTTCACATAAATGGATTGCCATAAGAAACTACTAATGCTCTTTTTCTTAACAACACAGAGACTTTCATGACTTCCTCCTTGTGTCCTTTTCACTGTAGACCTGAAGGAGTAAACAGTAATAGCCATCAACAGAAATAGTATTTTACCTAAGACATCAGCCCATTACTCTTAAACTTAGCCTTATTCATTTTCTTGTGACCTGTAGTGATTATGACAGATTTAGGGCCAAAATATTACACAGATGAACTCTACCTAAATTATTAATGAAATCTTCTAAGAACATGTACTTACTTAACAGGCCAAGATCACCCAATACAATCAAAAATGAATGAAGCCAGGCTCAGCCTAGAGGGCCACATCAAGACAATGATATGACTGTTTTATTGAGGGGAAACAGATGTTATATATCTTCATCAGAAACATAAGTTAATGGCAATTTCCAGGATCAATACAGTTGTAGTTGCAAGGATAATATGAAAATTGCAAGTCATATAGGGTAAACAAGATTAATGTCTAAGAACATTTTTTGTAAGCTTACATACTTCATTCATTAATAAGAAATCATATAGAGAAATACAGATTAGCCTTAATGCACCACTGCCTGATTTAGTGCATCAGGTAATCAGGAAGTAGAAGGTACATTGTGTCACAGGAGCCATGGGCTTTAGCCTGAATATTCTATGGCTCATGTCTCTCAAGGCAGGTAGGTCAGGCCAAGTGCATGGTACCCTGCAGAGACCCACTAAAATTTTGACACTTACCACCAGGGTCTGCAATTATTCTGACATTCCCATCTTTCATGTCCTAAAACAACATCCAGTTAAGAACTATATAGACCATTTATGGCTTTTACCATCTAAAGTCTTGATACTGGCAACTTCTTCCAAAAGTCAGCAATCCCATATCCATTAGGGCCAAAAATAAATTTTGAAGTAACATCCAACATCCTTCACTGTTGCTGTGATTAAATTATATAAGTAAAAGCTATTCCAGTAATAAAATAATTTTGTTGTTACCCCTAGGCCAGTGTCTATTTTGGGACCTCATGAGAAAAACAAAAGTTAAGCACTGAAGGAAAAACATGTGGAAATATTGCTTATTGATTTTTTTTCTTTTGGTTTGTAACTGTTCTGTATTCAGCGAGGTGTCTAATGCAGCCCAGGACCACTTGCTCAGAGACATTGCCAAATCAGTGGAAGTCGTCTTCCCACATCACCCATGAGTTAACCCAATCTTTTTCAGGCAGAAATCAGACACTCTGTTCTAAGAACACACTCAACTGATGTTTATTCAGATGACCCTAGGAGTTGTCATGTAGACATCTGAAGGTATTTAGGAGACAGAGACAATAATATATGAGAAGGTCTGAGAATTCAAAGCCAATGTATCAATCACATAAATCACTTAAGCAGCAAAGACTCAAACACTAAGATAGTAACAACTGGAAAAACCAGTATGCAAGGAAATGGGAAGATGCAAACATCTAAGATAAAGAAGAAAAAAATAATAACCTCTACACAGCAACTTCCCCCCAAAACAAAACCTTCAGGAAATGATAACATAAGAAATTTTACCGAGAAAAATTGGTGAAGGTTCAACATTTTTAAGGAAATAAATATAACAAGGTTACCATTATACATTACAGAAAATCAGTACATATGTTCACATAGTATGAAGTCTATACAGGTCACAAAGTTACAACAATCAAAAATATGCAAAATATTTTTGAAAGAATGAAAGGGTTAGAGAGAAAAAGCCAAGAAATAAGGCAGCAGAAGCAGTCAACTTTAATTAAAAGACCAAAGAAAACTTAGGAAAAGGGTGATCATGGCCAATGTTACCCTGCTCCCTATAATTCTATTTATATAAAAATTAAATAAACACAGACTTTCCAACTTTCACAAAATTACCTCAGTGTGACCCTCAAGCTACTGATATTTCTTCCAAAACCATAAGCACCATGCTTTACAGTTCTCTCCACAGTGGAGGTGGTCTCTTGCCATGGACCAGCAGCTCTTCATCACTCCCTTTGATTGAGGTAAATCCAGTGCCAGTCATGCTCAATCAAAAAATAACATAGAAAAATAATTTACACCCAGCCATTGGTGGCCCACTACTTTAATCCCAGAATTCAGGAAGCAGAGGCAGGCAGATCTCTGGGAGTTTGAGGCCAGTCTTGTCTACAGAGTGAGTGCAAGGATAGGCTCCAAAGCTACACACGGAAACCCTATCTTGGAAAAAATTAATCAAAATATATGAAGCTTTGCTGGGTGGTGGTGGTGCACGTGTTTGATCCCTGCACTCAGGAGGCAGAGGCAGATGGATCTCTGTGAGTTTGAGACCTGTATATTCTAGAAGAGCTAGTTCCAGGACAAACTCCAAAGCAACAGAGAAACCGTATCTTGAAAAACCAAAACAAAAAAAAAAAAGAAAGAAAGAAAAAGAAAAAGAATTTAAAAGACAGATAGACCAATGGAATTCAATTGAAAACCATGATATTGACACACATACCTATGAATACTTGATTTTGGACAATGAAGCTAAAGTTATACAATGGAAAAAATGACGCATCTTCATCAAATTTTGTTGGCACAACTGGATGCTGAGGTGTAGAAGACTCCATGTCTATTGCTATGTACACAACTTAACTCCAAGTGGATCAAATACCTCAACATAAATCCAGCCATACTGAACCTATTAGAAGGAAAGTGGGCAGTACCCTTGAAATATTTGTACAGTACTAGACTTCTTCCTGAACATAACACCAGTAGCACAGACACTGAGATTGACAATTAATTAATATGACCTCCTGAAACTGGAAGCTTCTGTAAGGCAAAAGACAAAGTCAGCAAGGCGAAACGGCAGCACAGAGTATGGGAAATGAAACATACCAATTGCATATTTGCCAGAGGGCTGATTTCCAAAATACAGAAATAACTAAGGAAGTTCATCACAAGAATACCAAAAAATCCAATTAAATGTTCATTACAGTATTAAATAAGGAATACTCAATAGAGAAGTCTAAGCTGGCAGAAAAAAAAAAAAAACTAAGAAAGTGCTCAAAGCCTTACGCAGCAGGAAAATGCAAATCAAAAAATGCTGAGATACCATATTGTTCTTGTCAGAATGGCTAAAATCAATAACACAAAAGACAGTTTCTGATGGAGATTATGTAGAAAAAGGTAAACACTCCTCTAGTGCTTGTGGAAGTGCAAAGTACTACAGCCACTTTGGAAATAAGTACAGTGGATCCTCAGGAAAATGGAAATCAGAGTCTCACAAGATCAAGCATTTCCACATGTAGGCATATAGCCAAAAGAAGCACATTCATACAAAAAGAACTGTTCAACTATGTATATACCAGCATTTTTTGTAATAGCAAGAAAGTGGAAGCAACCTAGATGACACTAAACTGAATAATGGATACACAAAATATGATATATTTACCCAATGGAGTACTACTCAGCAGAAAAAAAAATGGAATATTAAAATAAAAGGGGAAATGCATGGAAGTAGAAGAAAGAATTCTGAGTGAGGTAACCCAGTTTAAAATAAAAAAAAAACAAGGTATGTACTCACTTGTGTATGGATTTTAGACATGGAACAAAGGATTACCAACTTGCAATCCACACTGCCAGAGAATCTCGAAAACAGGGAGAATTCTAAGAGAGAGATACATTGTCCCCCAGAGAAGAGGAAAGGGACAAGGACTACTGAGCTAATTGGGGGCATGGGGCGAGGAGAGAGGGAGTTAGGAGAATGAGAAGGGGAGAGAAGAGGGGAGAGGAGGAATTGAGGAAGCAGAAAGGAGGAGTCAGGGGGAAGAATATAGGAGAGCAAGAAAAGAGAAACCATAATAGACACAGCAATTATAGGTTTAAAGAGAAAACTGGCACTAGGCAAATGTCCAGTCATCTAAAAGGATGACACCAACTAACAATATAAGCAACAATAAAGACTTAACCTTAAATGCCCTTCTCTGATGGCCTTCATCCAGTAGCTGATGGAAACACAAGCAGGCACCTAGAGCTAAACACTGAGCCACACTCCTAGAATCTAGTTTCAGATACAGAGGAGTGATGACCAAAGGGGTCTATACAAGACTGGAAAAATCCATAGAAACAGCTGATCTGAACAAGGGTCAGTTCATGGACCAGAGACAGATAGCTGGGAAATCAGCATCGGACTGATCCAGGCCCCCTGAACATGGGAGTAACTTAGGAGGCCTGGGAAATCTATGGTGCCTGTTGTAGTGGATTAGAATTTATCCCTAGTATACGAATGGAATTTGGGAGTCCATTCCACATAAAGCAACACTCTCTCATCTTAGAGACTCTGGGCTGGTTCTAGGCCATGCTCCAAATGATATGGCAGACGTAGAAAATCACTCATGGAGGCTCACATTCAAGCTCACATTCCCTGGGGAGCAGGAAGGGGATGGAAAAGGGGGTCAGTGAGGCACAGGGGAAGAGGGGGGAGGAAATTGTGATTGGCATGCAAAACAAGGTAGTTTCTAATTTAAATTAAAAAATGGAAGAAATGCTCCCAATTTCCATGGCCTACGGAATATAACATGGAATCTACACAATCTACGTGCACAGCACCATGAACACTTGAGAAATTCTGCACATCAGAAACTCCTTTTCTCCCCTGGAACTAAACTTCACTGATTGACATCATTGTGGTTAGTTGCACCAACAAGTTACAAGCATTCTAATCATGTATACATGAAAGACGATCCACATCACCTTTTTTCTACAAGTTCCTAAACTATTTACAATATTTTCAATACAATCCTGAAAAGGAATACAATATTTAGAACTTCCAGAAAGCAGACCTTCAGTTTTCTTAACTGTCTTCCCACTGCAACCAATAGCACTGCCCATATGTGAACACTGGACAGGAAAGCTTACTGGGTGGTGGCGTGGTGGCACATGCCTTTAGTAACTGCACCAGGGAGGCCAATGCAGTTAGATATCTGTGAGTTCAAGACCAGATTGCGCTAGAGGGTGAGTCCCAGTAGGACATGACTGTTAAACAGTGAAACCGTGTCTGAAAAAACAAGCAGCCAATAAATAACTAAGAAATGAAATGATAGCTCACCAGACCTACGAACACCATACACTATTAAGGTATAGCTCATGGTCTTTCTTACAACTCATTTCAGCAAAGGTAGAAGAAACCATGGCAAGAACCCACAAATTACCTGATACTAGTACTCCTGACTGCTAATACCTGCCCCCCAAGAAAACCCACATTGGCTAAGACCAACCTGGTAGGACTCATAATACCAGCTTCCCTACTGGGTGATCAGAGATGAAATGACGCAGACAGCACAGTCCTTCCAGATCTGCCCTTAGAGCAGAGTATACAGAGCCCTAGTCTAAAAAGTTTGTATTTTAGTAGCAATTCCTCCTCTCTCATATAGTACACCCTGTTCCTCATCCATAGCACAAGGGCCGTTGTGTGCACATTATATTACACACTTAATATCCTGTGCAAGAAACTCATTGCCTCAGAACTGGGAAACCCTGAGAGCAAACACAGGTTACATCCACACAGTAACGGTTGTTTCTGGGAAACTGAGTTAAAGAAAAACAGGCCACAGAATAGAAAACGCAAGGAGGCAGAAAATGCAAGGTGAGCATGATGCAATTTAAATGTCAAAAATTATTTTGAAACCGTGAAATTTGTTTTATGACAATGTGTTCCAGAGACGAGAGACTAGTATTGGATCAGAAGAAAAGTTTCTCTTACCTGTCTTGTAAAGGTGTATACCACAAATCAGAAAGATTCCAGTCCTTAGAAGTGGATACTAGTAGTTAAGAAAATACAATCCCATAGCAAGGATATTCCTTAAGTAAATTCTTAAGTACAGCATTGACCTGAAACAACAGGTTATTCTACAGAGACAGTGTCCTGAGGTGAAGGTCATGGGGATATGAAAGATAGCACAAGTAGAAGGTAGCAAAGATAAATGCTAGGTTTGTGAGGTAATGCAGATGATATGCCCCAGACTAACTAAGCTTCTTGACAATCATAGCATCCTGTACACCACATAAATTGAGTGGGAGATGGAAGTATATGGGAGAATCATATGAAGTAATCAAAATATCATGTACTTGTAGAAATTCAGGTAGAGACTAGTCAAACAATTCCACACAACAGAAACAAAGTATCTCAAGAACATTACTGACTTAAGACACAGTGGCCTTATGACAGAAAACAATAGCTCCACATGCTAGGAAGAGTTTGGTTCTCAAGATATGAAAGAGACACTTCCAAATGTTCCTGGCCCCAGATCATTAACAGCTCTCTAAAACATATTGCAGGTTTTAGAAAGGAGCTCTGATTATTGTCAAAATATCAGGCCACAATGAAAGCTCTCAAGCCCAAACCCCAAGTTGTTACTGAGTCCGCCCAAGCTGAGGGCTTAAATGAAAGCCTTGCTTGATGAGGTGAGTTCTTAACTGTGTTTTATTTACAAATAATTCTTATCTGGTGTCATATTACCCACCTAACAAAACTGTGTTTATTCTCCAGAAAAAAAAAAAACTAGAATTTTCTGACACCAGGTTTAAGTTTTTTTGGGACCCTGTAATGCCTCCTTGTCCAGCTTGTTAGATACCTGTTCTGTGATATGGTGATGGGCCTGGTGGCTTGGAGTAAATCAGGGGTAGATACTTTGTAATGGTTTGGAGCCAAATGTCTGGACAATCCTGATGAACACATGTGTATCCTGGCATCCAAACAAGGCTGGTTAGAATGTACTTACCTTTGTATGTTTCAGAGGCAGTCCTCCCACAGCTCAATTCTATTTTGGGAGACATTCTATTTCCTAAGCATTGGTAAATCCTTTATATCAATTCTCCTACATTATGGCATATAGAATACTCCTACCCTACACTTGAGATGCTGATGGACAATCTGCACAAAATTAACGATGAATGGAGATTACATGTAAATGTTAAATGTGGAGTGTTGAATGTCAAAAAAATACTGGAAAAACTAGGCATCTTGGAGATAAGCAAGCTGTTTTCCATATATTCTACAAGAATTTTGTAGTTGTGCCAGGCGTTGGTGGCAAACACCATTAATCCTAGGACTTGGGAGGCAGAGACAGGTGGATCTCTGTGAGTTCAAGGCCAGGCTGGTTAACAGAATGAGTGCCAGGATGGGCTCCAAAGCTACACACAGGAACCTCCAAAAATCCAAAAAGAAAAACAAGAATCTTTCAGTTGACTAGAAACCTGCTCCTGTATTCATCTCCCTGCTCATAATACTCTGATCAAATTAAGCCTGCAGAGCAAAATTAGTGAGAGAACTCCCCCTAGGTCGAACAATTTACATGGGCCAAATGGGATTTCCCAAGATAGGGAATCTGGCCTCACTCTCCCCACAGATACAGGGAGGACTCACCTCACTGTCTGCCACACCTCAGCATCTTATGTTCCCCATTTGCAGACAGCATCCCCTAGCTCACCATTTTGTTGTTTCCCAGATCACTGAAGCTCTCAGGTCAGCTCCTGCAGCAGCAACTGCACCACAGCAAACAAAACCGCTGTCTCCTCTTCAAAGTCAAGCCTGGTGAGCAGAAGAGCCCTGAACCACTTCTGACTGGCGCATCTGCTGGAGGCCCTGATTGGATAGTGAGGCTTGAGTGACAAGAGCGCCTCCCATAGGGTTAGAGAGTGCTTAAAGACACAGTATTGTGGTTCCTGGCCATGCCTCCCACACAAGAAAAATCCTTTCTCTAGATCTGCAACAATATTCATTTCAATAGCACTGGCCCCAGGCTAATTTGCAGACCCTGAAACATTCCTAGTCTCCATAGGAACTTCCCGTTGTCCTCCAGGATATAATTCAAAAGTTTCTACACACCAAAGAACCTCCCTGACGATGCAGCAAACCAAATGGTACCAAATCAAAATGAATTAGGAAAAGCTCACGTGGGAGACACAGCACGGGGACAGAGCAGATCGCTCCACAGCCTCCCTTTCCTCATTACACTGCCCCCTCCCTCCCCTGCCCTCCCTTCATCCCCTGCCCTCCATCCCCTCCCTCCCGTGTCTTCTACCCCCTTAAAAAATCACAAAAATCCTACCTGTGACCTAAGTCTTCTAAAATCCCGGGAAGGAAGCCCAGAGGCGAGCAGGCGGAAGAGTGGGTGCTTGGGAGTGCAGGGCACACTGGGAAATGTAGTCCGGAGCAAGCTCTCTGCAGGGAGCGGGAAAACTTCTCTAAGAACTGCTGGCTCACCTGGCTGGCTTTGCAAGTGAATGAGCAAGTAAGTCAGTGAATCAGTGACTCAGAGAGCTGAGCCATCCAGTGAATTGAATGTAGGCAGCAGCCAGGTAACAGCAGTTAAGTCAGTGATGCAATTTACAAAGGGCAAGCTGGCAAGCAGCATGGGGCAAGAATGGTGATGGGGGAAAGGGGTGTTCATTCTCGAGCTCGCCAGACCTGCATTCTTGCTCCCGCCCGGGAGTCCATGAATGAAAAATGGAACAAGCAAATGAATGAATGAATAAATTAATAAACGGATGAATGGATGGATCAGGTGCCGAGGTGGTGGCTGTGGCAGTGGGCGGGCACTGGGGGAGCCAGCATGGAGGCAGGGAGGGAGCCCAGCACAGGCAAGCAGATGGGCTCTGGGCTCTGGGGATGTTGGGGGTGGGGTTAATGAGTTAAATAGCTGTTATTGTATGTTACATAATAAAGGATGGCTATAATTGATTACTAGGTTTTCGATTAATAACACATGATGAGCAATTTCACAAGCCTATGTTTAATACGATCTTGTATAATGGAAATTTGTCCTGGTTTCTCAAATTACCTCTCTAAAGTGTAATGAATCATGCATTGACCAAGTTTTTGTTTCTATAGTTGTGAAGAGACACCATGTACATGGCTAATATTTTATTTTGCTTTTTAAAACAGGTTCCCTGTGGCTTTGGAGGCTGTCCTGGAACTAGCTCTTATAGACCAGACTGGTTTCAAACGCATAGAAATCCATCTACCTAGGCATCCTGGGTGGTTAGATTACACTCTGGCCATGATTAATTTTTTTAAAGGAAAAACATTTAATTAGGTGGCTTACAGTTTTAGAGGTTTTATTAAGTATATTCATGTTGCAACATGGTAGAATGCAGGCAGAGATGCTGCTATAGAAGGAGCTGGGCATTACACATCTTGACCACTGTCAATGGGAAGTGGTCTGGGACACTATTCATGGCTTCAGCATATATAAGATCTCAGAATGCACACGCCCAGTGACACACTTGCTTCAATACGTCCATACCTACAGCAACAAACCAAACTCATAACAGTGTCATTCCCTGTGTGCTCATGGGGGGGGGGGGAATTACATTCAGACTAGCACAGGTACTATGCATGAAGCTTTCACCATAAAATTAATATGACTATCTGGCTTGTAGAGCCAACCATAGTAGGTGGGTGGGGTGATTCCCTGTCCCACAGGTGGAAGAATTCCAAGAATATTAAAAATTTAAGAGATATATGAGGACAAAAAGGGAGAGTTTTGTTCTTTGGCTTCACGCTCATGTCAGATGAACTGAAGATACTTTCTTCCTGGTTGTCACGGGGATTTCACACAATCGAGAAAGTAAAGAAAGAACCAGATCTCAAACAAAAAAATAGGTCTTCCCCCCTTCAGAAGGATGGAAGATGGCTCCATTGCTTTCAGTTTATTCCCGAAATTCAGAGCAAACTCTAGGAAATGAATAATAATAGAAAGAGTAGTATTCATGTAAATTTGAATGTTTAGAAGTCAATAAGCTAGGAAGAATGTGTTAATGAGCTCTATTATTAGACAGCACATCTTTCTCCAGGAGCAGGTGGAAAAAAATCACAGATGCTTATTTAAGTTTCTCTACATGAATGGCATGGAATTTTGCATGTCTCCATGTATCTATATAGTAGATTCATTAGAATGTCTCACAAGCTGTGCTCCCTATATTCCAACCATAGCTTCCTACCAATGGAAATTTGAACAATCTAGTAGACTGTTTTTGAGCCTTTAGCTAAAACAAGTGAAGAATGCAGTAATTGTTCAGTCCATAAGGCTGGACATGTCACGCTGTCTCCTTATACACAAAAATTCCAAAGAAGTTGGCTCTAATGCTAGTAAAGGAATGGATTTGGTAGTGAGAACAAGAACAAGCAGGCAAAAAGAGAGAGCTTCCTTCTTCAATATTGTTTATATATGTTGGCTCCTGTCAGAAAGTGAGATCCAGATTATAAGTGGATCACACTCTCCATTTGAATATTTATTTTCATTGTTGTTGTTGTTGTTGTTGTTGTTGTTGTTGTTGTGTGTGTGTTTTCAAGAAATGGTTTATGTGTGAGGCCCTGGAAATCATTCTATAGTCCAGAGTTGTCTGAAACCCAGCAAGTCCCACTACCTCTTCCTCCTGAATTCTGGTGTTAAAGTGTGCACTTCTACCAAGCACCTAAATGTAGATCTTATCACCTCAGGTGATCAAGAATAATGACCAGTTTTCCCATTTAAAAACATTTAATTAATTAAAATCCCCTCAGGTGTAAGCAACTCTTTGTGAATCAGGTAATTCCAGAATAGCTGTCTCAACCACCAAGACAGAAGACATGAGGCATTGTCTTGCCTGAAGAAGGCAGGGACAACATGGGAGCCATTCCAAAGCAAAGTTTTCCCAAACAAAGGAAGGATGGTGATAATGATAAATGTTGGTGCTTACTGTATAATCCAGTACCAATACCATGGACTGGAATGTTGCTCTAGAAGGGGGAAGAGTCTTCTCATCTCAATGAACTAAATGTACAAGCTCATGTCACATAAACATACACTAAGAAAAATAAGATGTAGATAAGCCCTCACAATTGTGCCTGGAGAAGTGTCCCTTGACTAAACTAGATCTTATCATCTTGAAAATCAATATTAACCACCACACAAAATTGATATACCTTTCTGTGTAGACAGAGAAAACCTTCCTAATTTAGTGATATATCGCATATACCAATGAGCAATGTTTGATGTGATGACAAAAATAAAAAAAAAACATTTTGAGGATGGATTTACTCCTTTCCCAGATGTAAGCAGTAATTTTCTGTGGAATACAAGGACAGAATTGTGAATCTCATGTAGTGTACGACATAGTGCAGAATTCTTGTGCCCCATGTTTTTACCTTATTAAATCAGAATCTCAGCCAAGTCCAAGCAGAAACTGACCTATGATCTTTTTATCAAAGAGAAGCATAGTAAGAGAGAGACAAATAGATGTACACAGTGAGACATACACAGAGGAAAGGCGCACACATACATACATACACACACACACACACAGAGAGAGAGAGAGAGAGAGAGAGAGAGAGAGAGAGAGCTACCTAAGATCCCACTGAAATATGTTACAAAGTCATTGAATCTGTCATATCTCTTTGTATCAACTCTTTTTTTTACTTAAATAATTTTTATCTTTTTTATCTAGAAACAAACTTGTTTTACATGTCAATCCCAGTTCCCTCTTCCTCACCTCCTCCCCTGTCTCCCACAACCCCCTACCTCACTCCCTTTCTGCTCCCCAGGGAGGAATCTTCAAAGTTTGTCATATTATTTGGAGCAGGGCCTAGGCTGAGAGAGTATGCCTCTATGTGGAATGGGCTCCCAAAGTCCATTTGTATACTAGGGATAAATACGGACTCACTGCCAGAGGCCACACTGAAATTATTTTTAAATACTCCAATTTAATCAACTTACTTCTCTACCCATAAAATTCTGTTGAAATGTTTCACCGCCCTTTCAAGTTCTTTATCTTCTCTACTCATAATAACAATCCTGCAAAGGGCACACTGTTACACCTTCAGTCATCTGAGATTCAAAGTAGAGTGACTTCCCTCAACATTGTCCAACTTACAAATGGCAAGGCTGGGACTAGAGCCCAGGCCAGAAATCCAGGTCTCCTTCCAATATCCTGCTCTCCCTTTATCTCTGCCGTCCCCCCCTCCCGTCACCTTCTAAGAAGTTAAGGAAAAGAATGAAAGGAGACAGTAAGAATTCTTGATCCTGACGGCAGACATGGTAAATTAATGACTTCAAAAGAATGTCTGCCTGAAACAGCTTTTTTTCTACCCCCTGATTACCAAGGGCAAGCGATGATTTGCAAGACTGAATTTAAACCTCATGAACCTGTTAGCTGTGGAATAAAAATTCCATCTAAACCTAAAACCAAGGCCTTTGCAGCCTCCAAAGTTGGACGGTCTCCAACTTCGCGCTTACCATCTCAGCTTCTTCAACCAGTGAGTGACGACGGAAGGAAAGAACCTTCTGAGGGTACAGTACTTGGCCAACAAGGCCAACTGGCCCTCGTTGCTCAATGTTAGAAACCATTCATCTCTCCCCACCTAACTGTCACCGGGAATCGAGTCTTCAAAAGTCTGTCTGTGTCAGGAATTCCGGTTTAAAACACTGAGACACAGAGCACCTCAGTTCTGAGCAGTCCCGAGTCATGAACGGCCACACTGCTGGGTCTGCTCTCAGCACACTGCAGTCAGAAATGGAAAGACTTGGACACCGCCCCAAACTCGGCCAAGTCCCTGGGCAGAGCCAAGAAAACCAGGCCCATGAGGAGGCGCCTCCTCCTTCTCCACCGCAGCCCTCTGCAGCCTAGGAGACAGCTCCCGCCCGCCCGGGGCTCGCCTCGGGGGCCGCCGCCGCCTGGGTCCCCGCCCCCGGCTCCCGCAGGATGCACGGGCAGCCCGCGCTTCCCACAGCCGCCCCCGCTCCTCGCGCTCCCGCCCGCGGCCTCCACTCCCCCCGTTCTGCGCGGTGTCGCTCAGCTTGACTTTCTTGTCCAGACCCCCAGGGGTCTCCATGGCCGAGAAGCGCGGATGCCCAGCAGCTGAGCCAGCGCCCGGGAGCGGAGGCGGGGCCGAGAGGCCGGAGGCGGGGCCGAGAGGCCGGAGGCAGGGCTGAGCAGAGGCGGGACCGAGAGGCCGGAGGCGGGGCCGAGCAGAGAGCAGGGGCGGGGCCAGCGGAGAGCAGGGGCGGGGCCTAGAGCGGGGCCGAGAGAGCAGAGAGCAGGGGCGGGGAGTAGCAGAGAGCAGAGAGCAGGGGCGGGGCTTACTCGCGGGGCTCAGGGGCGGGGCTGACGTGCTCCCTGGAGAGTGCTCGCCTCCTCCAGAGCTCAGTGTCTCTGTGGCATGGAGGGTAGAGCGAAGTGGGAGGAGCCGGGTGTGAGCCGACGTCCAATCACCAAGGGCGATGCCTGAAGCTCCACCTTGACCCTGAGAAGGGGCGTGCCTGAAGTTTAATGCCTGAACCGCCCCTCTGGATGCTGAGCATGCAAGTCATCAGGCTTGGTGGCAAGCACTCTACCCACTGAACCATCTCAACATCCTACATATCTTTCTTAGGGGACTTAACTATTCACTAGTGGTAGATTAAAGCAGTTCTGTAACATTTATATGTATTTATTATATGACTAAGTCAATAACCAGATGTGTGGGTAGTGCTCAGAGCTTAGCTTTCCCTGTGGAGTAAGGAACAGGCAATCAAGAAGGGGTGTGGCATTCCTTGGAAGTGGCAGTGTAAAATCACAATTTAATGACATGACGTGTGTTTATATGCTCTTGTGCACTTGTGTCTGTATGGGAGCCTATCTATATACCCTCTGAACATGAATGTAGTTTCTACCTTGTCTGCTGAGAAGGCAAAGATACAAAGTAGCAATAAGCACATCTAGTGTCCAGATCATTGCTGCACATATCTATCCCCACTGAGGCAAAAGAACTGCCTCCAAATCTGTGATGAGCTGTGCCTGGTGCATCTCACGTGACACAAAGTGAAGAAAAGTTTCTGAAAATGTTGGTGCCTCTCAGGATATAGCTGTCCATGGCAGGGTTGTTTTGGGGTCCTGAGGACTAAAATCCAAGGAAGCTCAGTTCCCTTATATGAAACAATGTAGTGTATCATGCAACATGCATGCTCAGCTCCCTTATATAAAATCAGTGTAGTGTGTCATGTAACTTAGGCATGTCACCTTTCAGGCGCCCTTACACTGACACCTACTGCAGAGTCTACATCATGTAAATACTTGTACTGTTGAGTGACTCTAGAGAAGGCAAAGCCTCTGCAAGGTAATGTTGGTGCTATTAAAAAATCACTTTTGATATGCGCATAGTTGAGACTGGATTCCAGATCCAGACATAATGAAAAGCTACTGTGATTAACAGCATTAGTGGATCTTAAGACACTGCTGGGTGGAGTGGTACACATAACTCCTGGAACAGAAAATCAAGAATCCAAAGCCAGGTTGGACTACATACACAGTGAGATCCTGTCCAATAAGTAAAACCTAATTGATACTGCCATACTACTAGAGAAGTGAATTAATTGGCAAGTTTGGTAGCTAAATAGACAGTGAGTGCTAGAACGCAAACATCACCACTTTGTAACTACCGTAGTAAGAATAGGACTGGTAAGATGGCTCAGTGGGTAAAGCGACTTGTGCCAAGCCTAACAAATTTAGTTCAATCCCCAGGGTAGGAAAAAGCCAACTCTGACCTCCACACATGTGATAGCACATGCCTCGCACACACATAACACACACACACACACATAGAACAATTAAATGTATTAAGAACAAAATTTGAAGAGAAACTTTATGAGAATCGAGGTGTTTGCATGTTTTAAAGTGTTTCTCCCCAAACTATTTTTGTTGCAAATAAAAATTAGCTGCAGAATAAAATTAATTATACAGTGGATAAATCTGCAAGGTCAGGAAAATTGGTTGGTCCTCCGTCTTTAAGACACCCATGATTGGCATATGCTGGGAAGACAGAGGCAGGAAGATCTCCTGAGTTTCCGGCCAGCCAGGACTACACTGTGAGACCCTGTCTCTAAGTAAATAAATAAAGTAAAAAGAGAATCAGCATCTACAGCAAGGCATCAGGTAAAACAGTTATTTTAATAGGTGCTTGAGAAAACATTTGAGAAGATTTTTAACATTTATTCTTAGATTCAGAGGAAACGTAACAAGTATGGAACTTGGTGAACATTTCCTTAGTGTGACCAAAGGAAGAGAAGATGGCAATGACAGCCTATGGTGAAATGGTAGAACTTAGATTCATATCACAGACGGGCATTTTCTTGTACCTGGAGACCTCTGACATTTTCTGTCAATATGTTTAGAATGAAGGAGTGCATATTTCATTAAATTTAAGGTGACTATTCCCCCAAAGTAGCAAAAAGCTGTATGGTAGAATTTCCTATTTAGGAAGTTAGGAGGGAAGTAAGGATTCTAGAGATGCATTTAAAGTCCCTCCAGATGTCTGACTAGTGGACTCAGTGTGGAATTAGGAATGATGAAGAAGCCAAGGTTACCTATCCTTAAGTAGAAGCTGAGGACTTATCTCTGGAAATGCAAGCATGGAGCTAAGACATCCTGTAGACATTATTGTTAGAAGTCATAACCAACTGGTAACATTCTTAGGATGGATTCTCCGAGAGAAGCTAGCAGGCCAGGAGCACTTGGTGGTTACTCCCACTAGAGTAAATGGTTACTCCCACTAGACATAGACATGAGTTGTTTCCCTTCACAACTGTCCGTGTCATTTAACTTACCCAGATGTTTGTACAACCAGTTTTCTTTAACTGTCACTGTGATAAACCACCATGAACATGACAACTTAAAGAAGTTTATTTAAGTACATGATTCTGTCGTGGCAGGGAAGCATGGCAACAGGAGGCTTGGTGGCAGGGACTGAAGAGGGCAGAGGGCTCTAGGGCTCCAATCTTGAACCACATGCACAAAACAAAGAGAGTGAACTACAAATGGCACAAGACTTTAAACTCTCAAAGCCACCTGGAGAGATAATTCCTCCCACTGGGCTATGCTTAACAGAGAAAAATTGCATATACAGGCAGCCTTTGTTCATTCATTCAAGGGGTGGGTTAATACTGTAAAAATACTTCAAGTGGATGGTAATTCCTTCTAAATTTTTGTGACTTAAAACAAGTTATATAACAGTGTGATGTTTTGTGGAAGCTGTACAGTATGATGCCAATATTACTTGAAAGGGTAAATAAGAATAGTTAAGTTTTTTAATGAATGAATAAAGAAAAAATGTGCCATTAGGACTAAAATGACATTACAAAACTACAAATAAATGACTGTGTAGACAAAACAGTGTAGTAAAATTGGACCCATCCTCTACTGACATAGAGGATAGGTTAGTAAGAGCAGCAGATCTGTGGCCTCCCCTAGTGGTCCTAAATGAATAACACACATGGAGGTGATTGGTGTGCATCTGTAAAAAGGCAAACGTTAAAAAGCTTTAGGAAAATGTATTTGATCTGAAAGGTAGTTATCTATCTCAACAAAAATCATAAACTCAAGTAAAAGGTTTTAAACTTCTCTAGGTGGAAACATATACCTAAATCTATTCACCTATCTGTCTATGTATCTATCTACACATGTTTACACATATATAAAATGAATAAAATTGAAAGACAAATGAGCAACAGGGAAATACACAATAAATTATTTCTATCTAGCTCTAAATGCACAACTCATAAAAAGAAAGATGATTAAGGGCCTACAACCCCAATGGGGTAATAGGTGAGATGTCAAGGCAGTGAGTTCACAGGAGATATCCAAGTGCCACTAAAGCAAGGGTATGCCCAGCCCCATGTTCAAATTAAAGTAATTCCCTTTGCAGCTGTGAACACTTTGCTTTTGTGTAAGCTCAGTGTCAGTGCTCGTGTGCGTCAGCTGATCATAGCACTCACAGTGCTGATGTAACCCAAGCATTCTGGAAAGTCATTTGGCAAAGTGATTCAAAAGCCTTCGATCCAGCCATTTAACTCCCAGCAATGTCTCTTACAGATATTAGTAAAAACCATCCAGTGACATTTGTCATGACTGCAATAGTAGATAATTAGTGTCAACACTGGTCTACTGAGGGAGCCTGGTTAAACCGTTACAGGAGTCCAGTATTAATGCCCACTAAGAGTTTGCAACAGAGGCTTTAATGATTGCAACACCGACGCAGTACTGCAGACTATTAATTAACAAGCACTTCCTCTGTCACTGAAGGAATGTCAATATTTTCCACATCTTTATATTTCATACATTGTCTTAATTTTCTAGAATGAAAAGTCATCAATTTTAGTATCAGGGTTTTTTTTTTCTTCTTAAAAAGTTTTCTTTATATTTTTGTTCTTAAATATATCTCTGTATATCACTAAACAAAATGGATTTCTGCCACAGTGGGTAGAGCTGATACTGGAGTCTTAGCCCTGTGTGTCTGTAGAAATGCCACATGGTGTTTCCTCAGACAGTCACACTAGCGTTTTCTACTAAGCCTTTCCAGGGTCACCTTCAGGACTCAAAGCCACACCAGCTGCCTGCTTGCTAGCCTCTTCTTACTCCCTCCTGAGGCTTAGCCAGAGGGTCCATCTTCCTTTTTGCAGATTTGCTTTTGTTTATTTTCTGTGTGTATAGCGGGGCACATAGTGGTCAGAGGACAAATTTGCAGAATTAGTTCTCTCCTTCTTCCAGCTTTAGTAGGAGGGGATCTAGGTCTCTGCCTCCTTCTTCCTGAGAAGGGGGGATGTTGCCTGGTCTCCCAGCATTCTAAGTTATAAGACGTTTTCAATTATTGCTTTTTGTACTTATTTCAGTGAGCTCCTTTTTCACACAGTATGTTTTTTTTTTCTATTTAAAAAGTGTCTGTTTTAACTAGACCTCATGTCTTACAGCTTCCAGCAGTAATTCTTCAATCTGGGTTTCACTCCTCCATGTTTATCGATCATCCCTTCTCTCTGAAGTTTTCTGAACAATTTAGCCTTGGCAGAAATGCAGAAAACTTTAAGCACTCTGGATACCCCCAGGATTTATTGTGCTCTAGTTTTAGATTGTACATATACTTTCAACTCCTGTCAAGCAGGACATTAAATATCAAAATGAAAGTGTCATGCTTTATTAATTTTGAGAGACTTTGTTAGTTCCTGAACACACTGGTTGTCACAAGCATAACATAGTTAGCTAGATGTCTGTCAGAATGGCTATGTGAGTGGCCAAATTTGACTCTGCCTGGGTACTTTTCAGCCTAAGACTGACATGGTCTGTCCTCTCACAGGCGTCTACCTGTACTATGTTGGAGGAGAAGTGTATGTCAAATGCCTGAGTGACAGCAGCATCTTTGTGCAGAGTCAGAACTGCAACTACCATCATGGGTTTCATCCCACCACTGTCTGCAAGATCCCCAGTGGGTGTAGCTTGAAAATTTTCAACAACCAAGAGTTTGCTTAGATACTGGCACAGTCTGTGAACCATGGTTTTGAGACCATGTATGAACTCACCAAAATGTGCACTATTCGAATGGGTTTCGTGAAGGTGAGCAGTACTGGCCCATCTGATTCAGGCCTAACTCTCACCTCACCCCTGATATTTACAATATGTATACCTGTTCCTTCCTGGTATATATTCCTATCAGTGCCCACTAAGAGCACCATTGTCCAAGAGGTTGTCGTGGGAACATAGAATATAGTCCTCTCCTCCAACCATGCAAGTCCCAGAGATGGAACTCAGGTATCCAGGCTTGGTGATAGGCACCTTTATTTCCCTCGACCCCAGTCATCAACCTAAGGGTTTAATATAGTCCAGGCAGGCCTCTAGCTGGCTGAGGATGAGTTTCAAATCCTGATCCATCAGCTCTACATCTAGGATTCTTGTCCTGTGTGCTTCTACCACCCCATTGTTGGGGCTCTGGTATGCTGTGACAGTGTCCCACCCACTGTGCTGTCCTCGGCCCCATAGCTACTATAATATCATAGAAAATGGTATGTATTTAGCATGAATCTTAAATGCATGACCATTCTATGAGATCAGCTGAATAAATGTGTCTTTGGTCTTCTCACTCCACTTTTAGTATGGTCAGGATGCCAGCGCTTATTGGTTATAGATAGTATGATCTTGCATAGTCTGTGGGGTGGCTCAGGGAGAAAAGGTACCTATGGCACTTCGTTTCCTGGGACCCATGTGATAGAAAGACAGAACCAACTCCTTCTAATTTTTCTCTGGCTTCCACGTGTGTATATACCCACTCACACACAGGGCGTGTGTGAGTATAAATGTAACAAAATAAGTAAGTGGAAAGTTAACCACACTGGAAATTATTTTAAGTTTGTCATATATCTTTTAAGTATTTCTAATAAATCTTGTGCCTTGTTTATACTTCAGAAGTTAGCAGGACTCTTGCCATTCACGTTGAATGTTCTGTAGTATCACAGAAAGGAGACAATCCAAGGCATCACTTAGCTCTGTCCTCTTCTGTGTCTAAGACATTTATGTTTTTTAAGAAGCTGTTGAAAACTATTTTTTAAGTGTGTATCTGAAGACAGCACAGTCTAGTAACTGCCTGGTCTCTGAAGTTTCCAAGATAAGTCGTTATCCAGATTTACCTTGAGGAAGAGCGCTAATTACAAGCCTGGGTGAGATATCTTTCATGTGCTGTCCTCAAAAGCTCTCTGACTTCTTGTTGGGCCTGTTTAATGATGTGTTCATCACTGGGGTTGAGTCCAGAGCCAGGCTTTGTTCATTGCCATCCAGATCAAAGGAGTTTTCCACCTTCTGGCCAAATGTGGTTCCTCTTTAACCCTAAAGGGGGCCTTTCTTTACCCCTTAAAGAAGTTGGCCTGTGTGTTGTGTACAAATGTGACCACAGAGTCTCTCCTTGTTCATTATTCACAAGCGCTATTTTTTTTTTGACTTCACATTTTGGCTCAGACGATTTTCAAAATGAGTCCAGCAACTTGCCGATGTGCTTATTTTTGGGAAGGAAGAACAACTCCTTAGTGGTTGTGTTAACGGTTGAGGTACAGGAACTTTCTCAGACCTTCTGCTCTTGACCTGTAAAATGGGGCTGGGTTGCATTGGGACCTTAGTAATTATTCTCAATGTCCCTTGATGGTACTATGATTATTGAATTTTTAAAGATGGTTTGGTTTCTGTGCTCCAATAAGCTTTCTCCTTGCATTCAGTTCCTATTGATAACACAACTAGCAGTTGATTCTTACTTTACTATAGCTAAAAACATTTACTTTAAAACAAGGTCTTTAAAGGTTTATTCGTTTACTCTTATCAGTGTGTGTGTGTGTGTGTGTGTGTGTGTGTGTGTGTGTGTGCGCGCATGGAGGTCAGAAGAGAGTGTCAGATCTCTTGTAACAGGAGAAGCTGTGGGTTTCTGGACCCAAGCTCAGCTCCTCTGGAACATCAGCAAGTACTCTAAGCTGGTAACCTATCTCTTTATCCCAAAACTACATTCAGAATTTGTTAACATCATTCTTACAGCAAATACTTTACCACTATTTCAAAAAGACAATACAAAGAGAAAAAGTGCTTCTAAAACATTTATCTTCAAGATGCATATGACTCCCATTGGCTTCAATAATAATACTACAGGATAAAAAATTTAACATGCATTAGCATGGAAGGCTGTGCAATGCATGATAGATATGGCTTGGGGTTTAAGACAGACAAACCCTGCTAAAGAATGAGGTTGTGGGCTGGAGAGATGGCTCAGCAGTTCAGAGCATTTGCTGCTCTTTCAGAATACCTGAGTCCTGTTTGGAGCAGGCAGCTCATAATTGCCTGTAATTCCATCTCCAAAAACCTGACACCTTCTTTTGTCCTCCATGGGTACCTGTATACACATGCACTAGATGCTTACATGTACACATAGTAAATAATATATCTTCTTTAAAACTCAGTGACTGTAATGTAACCATCACCACACAAGACATCATATGTTGGCCTCAAAAAGCTTTGCACACTTTCTGTAGCTCTGCAGAGAGGAAGCCTCATTCACCACTCCTCCCAGTGTCTTAGAGAAATGATGCAGGGTGTCTTTCTACCATTAATAAGCAGTCTCATGTTATTTTAGATGATTTTTGGTATTTACATAAAATCATACTTTAATGAACATTAAAAACTAAATCCTCCCAATCTGAAAAATCCAAAAGTATAAGTAAGTAAGTAAAGTAACATAACAATAATGTAGTGGGAAATAAATACTAATACATTTTTTGGTTTATTTTCCGAGACAGGGTTTCTCTGTGTCTTTTGAGGCTGTCCTGGAACTAGCCCTTGTAGACCATGCTGGCCTCCAACTCACAGAGATCCCCCTGCATCTCCTTCCCGAAAGCTGGGATCAAAGTCGTGCACCACCACCCGTTTAAAATATCTTTATTCAAACAACTACTGAATGTATTTTATATTTTTAATTACCCAAGACTAATAATTTTTATTTATTTATTTGAAACAAGGTCTCATTCTGTACCCCTGACTGTCCTGGAACTCACAGAGATCTGCCTGCTCCTGCTTCCTGAATGCTGGAATTAAAGGCATGTGCCACTACACCAGACTAAATAAGTGATTCTGGGGTCCTTGGATAGTCTTTTGGTGGCCAATGTCCATCCCCAAATATTACCCATCCTTTTGTGGTATGTTTGTTTTCTCGTGGGACATAGCCATGAGTCCAAACATAATTATGTGAACTGATCACATGTTCTTTTCACTTGGTAGAGTGACTCAATGAGATAGAGAGTTAAATGACACCAGTGTGCTTTCTTTTTCCTAGGGTTGGGGAGCCAAGTACCACAGGCAGGATGTTACTAGCACCCCTGCTGGACTGAGATACATCTGCATGGCCCTCTCCAGTGGCTGGATAAAGTTCTTAGCCAGATGGGTTCACCCCACAATCCTATTTCCTCAGTGTCTTAAAGGGCCTCTGGCTTCTGTCTCTTGCAAACTGTTGAACCTTGCATGTACTTGAAGGATGGATATGTCAGATGGGTGAAAACCTGTCAAGGGATCCTTGATAATACTTGACCTCTGTGACCAACTGTTGGATTGAGAAATTAACAAACATTGGTAACATGATGTTGATATCAAGAATATGTTTGGTTTACATTGTGACATTCTGTTGTATGATCAATAAAATTTTGACTTTTAGCAGGACTTTTGTGTATAGTTTTAAAGGAGATGGCCAAGGCAGGGACAAATTATCTATTAGAAGAACTATCCTGGGCAGTCCTTTTGTTGGGAGTGTTTGGCAGAGTGTTACACTAATAGTCTTTGAAGTGTGCACTTTATCAGGTTCAGAGCCCACACTGAATAATCTTTTTATGGGTTTTCATAATGTTTTAAAACTATTTGTTTAGTTTGTTTGTTTTTAAAGGTGAATCTTTATGACATACACATTATTCTTTCTAAAACGGTATGCTGACTGTAGTGCCGTCTGAATGACGTCAGGCTTTTGCTCCTTGCTAAATATGTGTATACAGAATATTTGGAGGTTAGGAATAGTCTAAATGGCTAGTGGATCTAGAAGGTATTTGTCAGTGGGGTGGGGGAAAGGAAATGACGACCACAAATGTAGACTATGCCATAACGTTCAGTTTGTTGTCTTAAATGAGCAAGCTGCTGTCTGAATTTGCTGTGTTTCAGTTTTTTAGAGTTTTGTCTGATTTTTCCTTTCTTGTCATTTATCTCATCTGCTCTACACCGCAGTAAAGCAGCTGGTTAATTCCTGTAACTGTGAGAACAAATGAATAATTCCTTTTTTTTGCAAATCAGCTGGCTTTGTGTTTCAGTGCCCAGTGTATGAAAGGCTTGAATTCAATGAGCAGTTTTTATGGAGTTTACAATACAGACATAGGCTTTAATTTCCAAATGAATTGTTTGCCAAACCTAGTAACTTTTTTCATTATTCACGGGTTTAAAGAAGATCCCTATTGGAATCCATTCCAAACATTTTTATTTTGTTTTGTTTTTTCGTTTTGGTTTTGTTTTCTTTTGTTAATTTTTTCTATTCTCCTCTGCTCTTATACATTGAGTACCTTTATTCCAACACTAGCGTGTTATATCTACTGGAAAATTTTAAAGAAACCTGTCATTATTGCTTCCTTTGATGAAAAATGTGTCGTTTTCTTTCTTTGCTTGCTAAAATTTGGGTTCAGGAAGATGTGGTCTTTTGAATGATATCGCCAGTTGCAAAAAGCTCAGTTGTTAAAGTGGGGACACGGAACCTGGCTTGCTAAAAGAGCAGAGTGATCTAAAGTCAGGAGAAAGGAAACATAAGGCTGGAAAAACTAAGGAAAAAGCAATGAGGGAGGGCATTGCCATGGTGCAACTATATAGGTTACCGGATAGCTAATGGAGCTGGTCCCTCTCCCTGATGTGCACGCGTGCGCGCGCACACACACACACACACACACACACACACACACACACACACACACACGAAAATGAAGAAAAGGGATTTTTACTTTATTTTATTTTACTTCCCAGGATAAAAGGTTCCTGTGGCTTTCCAGGGCACTTGGAACAAAATTCTAAACTCCTTCCTAAGGTGCATAGAGCCTTCCCCAAGAGCTTCTCATTCCTAGGGAGAACGTGAAATCTTAGGGGAGCGTTTCCTAGTAGGATCATGATTGGGATGGGATGGGTGGGCTGGGAGGGATGTGATAAGGTAGGGTGTGATTGGAGTGGGGTGGGGTGGGGAGGAATGGGTGGAGTGGGTGTGGTTGGATGGATGGTGTGGGGTATGGATGGGATGTGTGGGGTATGGATGGGTGGGCTGGGCTGGGGGGTGGGTGTGCTCCTAGCATTTAGCAGGCAGGGTAAAGGATGATGAATGTTGCCTCTCACTTGTGGGATGACACTCCACTCTACCTGCTAGTCATTGGGAAAGCCTGTGCCCTGCTCAGTCAGTGTTTTATAGCAAAGGCACTAACATACCATTTTCAGGGATTCAACTAATGTGTCCATGCAGAAATAGTTATACTCAGTTTGTTCTAAACTTTATGTAGATATAGTTATCATTCAGAAAATCACTAACCCTTACAGAAGCCACAAACTGTGTCCTTCACTATCAGAACAGTTCTCTCTCTCTCTCTCTCTCTCTCTCTCTCTCTCTCTCTCTCTCTCTCTCTCTCTCTGCCTCTCCCTAAATGGCCAATCATTTGCTCGAGACAGATGGAAAACTTGCTATCTGTTCAGTCCATGAGGCCACATGGCTTAGCATTCTCAATCTGGTGATTAAGTCTGGGATGAATCTTGGAGAACTGTGGGTCTTTAGTGCATGAAACCCAGAGAAACTGGATCCCTGCTGCACTTCTGTGAGCTGGTTACTCCAGTGGCAGGTGCTTTGTGCTCATCACCTGCTCTGTATTTAAGCTACTCCTGCTCCTGGTCTCACCAACTAATTTTTGTCTTTTGGTGCCATTTCAGTGCTCTACTTTCTGCTTAGAATCCATATGTACAACAGTCTAAAGGCTGGGAAGAATAACCATGCCATGTTCTGCTTGTTATGCTGTATGGAAATTTACTCTGCTAAAAAAATTAGTTTTTCGCTTTTGATTCAGCCTCACTAGAATTCCCAGCACACCAGTGAGATGTGGCTGGAAGGTAACAGTGACTGGCTCAAGTTCACTCCGGAGCCTTGTGAGTGGCCTGCTTACTATCCGAATTTCCATAGGCAGTCTGGTTTTTCACAGACCCACTGATAGGCTGTTCAGTGCCACTTACAGCATTCTAGAACTTCTTTAGACAACACCTCTAACTGTTCCACATTCCTCCCATGAGCTTGTTCCAAAAGTCTGTGAACAACACAGTCAGCGTATCATATAAATACCCGAGCTTCTCAGTGCCAATAGTCTATATTCGCTACTTTCCTATCGTCATGAACAAGAACCTGACAAGAAGCACTTACAGTGGGAAGGATTGCGTTGCTTTAGCTCATGATTTGAGGGAAAGTGTGGTGGTGGCAGAAGCAACTTGGGCTGCAGTTATGGGAATTTGGCTGCATGAACTACTTTTAAAGATTCATTTATCTGTGGGGGGCAGAGGATTTGGGGGTGTGAGTATAGGCACCAGCATAGGTCAGAGGAATCAGGTATTCCTGGAGCTGGAGAATGACAGTTGTGAGCTACCTGATATGAGTTTTGGGGCCTAAACTCCACTTCTTGAAAGAGCAGTATGCATGCTCTTAAGCACTGAGCCATCCTTCCAGCTCCAGCAGGCATAATTTTACACATAGAAAGCTTGCTGACTCCTTTTGTTACGTTTCACATGGTGAAATTACGATATGGTGGTTCTGGGAATCTCCAGTTCACCAGTACTCTACCTTCAGCTCCTTACAGGCAAAAAGAGACCTGCATGAGTGACTAAGCCACAGATTTTAAGATGGAGAGTGCATCCAGATATGTCCCATGCAGCCTCGGGGTCTTCAAAGGGAACAGAAGAAAACAGTTGGTGTCAGAATAGGACATGTGATAACAGAAGCAGAGACGAGAGAAAGAAGCAAGGTAGAAAGGAACTAGTCTGTTGACTTTGAAACTGGAGGGTGGGGCAACAAGCCAAGAGATGCAAGAGACCCCCAGAAGCTGAAATAAAGCAAAAGCCTGGGTAGTGGCTGAGATGAGAAGAAGGCTCTCTGCTTTGCTTCCCATGCCTCTGGGGTGACACCAGTCTTTGCCAGTCCACTACCCACAGCTGTGGCCCTCTCCTCTAAGGTTGTAGGTGCTACTTCCTAACAGATGCTGTGTGGACAGCATTTGTCATCCTGCTTATATATTCCAGAAACTGATGAATTCTTTATTGTTTGTAAATGATTGTTATTGCTGGGGGAAATTGTTATTTTAAATTATGATATTAATGGGATCCTCACTTTCTATACAGATTATTCATGTCCCTTGGTCTACCGTATTGTGGGAAAGCTCCCATGAATTTCTATGCCCCAGACACCAGGTGATGATGTGTGTGTCAGGGAATCCACAAAGCCCAATATGGCTGTGCCTTGAAGGACAGGGCAGGCTGCCACAGCAAAGTGTGAAGCCCTTATCATCAGATACAGAATAATTGTTAGTTCCATTTATGGCTGGGTGTAGCTCAGTGAGCCAAACATGATCTCAGCAATTCTACGGACCCTGCTTCCAACTTGAAACCAAACAGAGAAAGAGACACCCACACAGAGGGAATGTGAAGTCTCTATTCAACTATTTGGAAGCACCCTGGTACAAGGCTGTACCCTACAGACAGCACAGGATGTTACCCACACTTCCAAAACAATGGGAAAAGGACATTAATGAAGCATGGATTTTTTCAATTGTTCATAACAGTGATTATCATTCATTCAATGCTCAGTTAAATATCTGCTCCACACAGTTAAATGACTACTGCATGTTGATAAAGGCTCAGCGGTGAATGAGAGTGAGTCAGATTTCAGGGCCCCCCTCCTGCAATCACACAAACCTCTGGAAAATAGCATCGCTGGTCAGTGCTTTGCAGGGGCCTGGGGAGAGGGGTTGTTGGCCTGGACTCAAGGGGAGAAGATTATACCTGTGTGACTGGACTTAAGAAGAGCCTTGCTGTGCATTGTATGTGTGTGCACACACCATTATTGCACAGACAGGCCTGATAGGAATACTCAGATTCTGAGGGGAGGGGCACTGTGTTTTATTTTGTTTGTTTGTTTTTTTCTGTGAAATAAAGAACCTGGGTTAATGAGTGATC
Source organism: Cricetulus griseus (assembly GCF_003668045.3). NCBI lineage: Eukaryota > Metazoa > Chordata > Mammalia > Rodentia > Cricetidae > Cricetulus > Cricetulus griseus. The sequence continues at coordinate 100,651 of NW_023277164.1, read as the reverse complement.
TGTTAGGTGATATCCATATTTTAAGCTACCTCTTAAAATATATATGTTCACTAAAAGTCAAATTTGCATTATATATATATGTCTATGTAAACATACATACTTGCACTTTCTGCTCTGAAATAGTTTCTTTGAAAAAATTGAGCATTATTTAATCATATGTATGAGAATTTCCTTATACACACATGGGAAGTGAGAGGGCAGGTAAGCATGTACATATAATATAAAAATAATTTCCCTTTCCACTTAAAATGACCTGACATGAGCAAACACATACTTAATTCTTTCTGGGAGTCATGTTGACTAAAGAAAGGCATTTTGATTAGTTTTTAGGCATGATGTATTCCCAGAGGACTCTGGCTCCTGGGTTTATTTTAAACCTGAAAATCTGTGATATGTTATGATGACAGTGTAAACCATTGTTGTGGAACTATAGTCTATGCCAGCAGATAACTGAGTCTGTTTGTGCATGCTGCTCTCTGGCTTCCCTTGGACACCACTAAGTCCGAGTATTGGGCAAAAGCCTGGAGATTTGGATGAACGACAAGATGCCTGGTCCACTTTCTGAGACAATGACTCTCACCTTTATTGTGGAGCACCATAAAATACAAACTTACAAAAACCCCAGGTGAAAGGGTTCACAACAGGACATTGATGTTAGTAGGGAGAGGTCAGATAAAGAGGGGGTACCCGTGGTTATGCTGGAAAACAACTCAGAGACGCTGTAATGTCTGGGTCCCAACATCTCCCCCTTCTTTATATATAACAAAACAGTTATCAAGGAAGAACTATAAGATTTTAACCATTAGTGTGTTACTATAACTATCTATCTTCAACTCCATCAAAGACCATAGAACAATAATATATAAGCTCTAGAAATGACAGACACATCTTGCTTCCTAGACAGTCACCCAAAATTTCTTGGAAATGTTGGGGCATCCATTTTTAGCCTACAGGTCACAATGTGTCTGACATACTTATCAGCAAAGCAGGAAATTCTAAACTCTCCACCTGCATTGGCAGTTTGTCTGTCACCTTTTTTTCTATGTCCTGTAGAATATCTGGCAGACTCTTCCATGAAGCCAGAACCTTTCATTACTGTCCATCTTGTTTCAGCAGTCACTTTCCTGTGGGCACTCCATGTCCAGTGTATAAAGCCACAGTCAATCAATTCAGGCAAGATCAGCTTCTTGCCCAAATGGCTAGTTTGACACATCAAAGGCAAACTTTATTTCTTCGGTGCCCATCTTCCTCTCAGATGTAACTGCTGTGCCAGGAGAATTTGTGTCTCACTGTCAAGAAAAACCCTAAACAATTTAAATGCCATGTATTCCTTAGTTCTTTGAATGGTTTGACGAATATCCATATATCCAGAAAACCTAACAAATATCAACAAAGGAAGATCCATTCAAATACACAGTATCAACAAATGAGGATCCATTCCTATACAAAGTATCATTTCTATTTCATAGTCCTGCTTTTTGCTTTAAAATGATTGACTGTGACCACCACCATTTCTAATTGACCAAATTTAAATGAAAACAAATATTCCGATCACCTGGGCCACTGCTTCAAGGAGGCCTGCCCCATGAAACCATACCAGTCTGGAAGGAATCCACAGCTCTTCACCCATTATGGAATAAAAGCAGATTTTTTTCTCCCACTTAGCCTGTACTTTAACAACTGTTGCTCCTTCCCTAGGAATTAAATGATGTAAGGACAACACAATAGCATTCTTTTGTTAACAGTCACACATTTACAATCACACTTCATATACCCTCAAGTGTGTCCACACCATACATACAGAACATACATACAACTTTTTAACAAAATTCACAAAAGAGAGGAGATGTCAGGGGATGGCCATCCTTACCATAGCTTGGTATCTTTGGAGGATCTTCAGGACTGTCGCATCTTTGTCCATTCCTATATGGACTTTTGCAGGGATTGGGTCTATTCTTTATCTATTTGGACATATTCTCCTTTCTCATCTGATGTGACAATGATGTGGATGGCTTGTGTTGAGGTCTCGGGGAGAGCTCCTGGAAGTGCAAGGCTATGTAATTGTTATTACCAGTACTCTTTTTTGGAGCTGGGTTGTTAGTGCCACTCGGTACAGGGGATGAAGACATTGGACTCTGCATAGGGACACAGTTCTCCTTTCTGTCTCCAGAGTCTGTATTGGAGATGGAATGGCAGTACTGGGAGGACCTTGGATTAAAGGTGTGGTTGAACGTGAACCAAGACTTGGTGACAAATGACATGAAAGGGAACTCATTGATGACAGTGTGGTTACTCAGGTCAAGGAGTACTGACTTTCTTTTCGACCAGGCTTGAGGGGCCGATTGAACGGGGGTTGGATCTCACTTCCTCGACTGACAAAGTGAAGGGCATTATGCTCATGGGGATGTCAGAACCTGGGTTTACGGGCATATAATTGAAATCAGAGCTGGCACTGTCTGATGGACCCACAATAGTCTTTTCTAGAGATTTAGCAGACCAGCAGGCAGTTTCTTCACCTCGTGTTGGATACTTGTAGTCACTGAATGGAGGTCTTTGCTGAGGGCTGCCCGGGCAAGGTGTCTGGGGGTGCAGTCGGGGAGCTAAGGCTGAATCCACTGGGAGGTCTCCAAATTCCCCACACAGGGTGTTTCAGGGTGCCTTGAATGTGTACACATCCTCACATTCTGCCACAGACCCTGCATCTCCAGTCAGCCCCTCCAAGCATAGTGCCCCAACTTTTTCTCAGGAAGTGATTTCTCCAGCCAGCCTGTTCACACCACATCAGTTTCGTCTGACTGGAGCAGTTCATGGAGGAGGGATTCCTCAGAGGTAGATATCCCGGATTTCTTTAATAATTTTCTTAGCATTATTGCTTCATCCAATGTTAAAATGAAATCTTACCAGTACCTTGTCTCTTTAAACTTTCTCTGTGTGATTGACTGTGATCACTATACCAATCAAACTCTCTTAGGAGTTGAGGTACCTATTATCCAGTACCTTTTGCAATCCACCCTCACAAATCCTTATTTGCTTGCCAGCACTCTGAGGGTGATCTCTCAGGGTCCCCTTTTGTTCCTGTTCTCAGTGGGACCTCAATTTGTGGCTGCTTTGGGCCACGACTAAGTCCGAGTATCAGGCAAAATCCTGGAGATTTGGATGAACCACAAGATGCCTGGTTCTCTTACTGAGAGAATGTTCCTCACTTTTATTGTGAAGCAGCTTTGTATACAAACTTCCAAAATCCCAGGTCAAAGGGTTTACATCATGATCCTAGTGGGGCAAGGTTAGGAAAACAGGAGGTACCTGTGGTTATACTGGAAAAACAACTTTTAGAGACCCTGTGGGGGCTGGGTCCCAACACCCAATGAGTCATTAGATGGCTGAAGCATATTAGCAAGAACCAGGAGCACACAACACTCAGGAACCAAAATTGGGGCCTCGCCAACCTGTGTGAAAACACAAACAGAACCCAGGGCCTACACCAAAATTGGATCTGGCCCTTTCCAAGCGCCTGAAGGAAGGTCTCACCAATTAACCAAACGTCTTTTCTGTGCAGGGGACCACCAATGACAGTCTGCTACAGAGTTACCAGAATCATCCACAGTTAAAAATTTAAGATAGAAAATAAGTGATAGAGTTAAGGGAGCCAAGGTCACCCTCAATGTCCCCCTTCGTTACTTTAACTAAATAGACTGAGTGTTGTGTGCTCCTGGTTCTTGCTAATATGCTGCATTGAGACCTAAGACTTTGGAATCACAGATTTATGGGCTTCCCTTGATTCACACTTAGCATGTCCTAGAGTTTATTATCCTTCATAAGTGTAGTTAGACTGTAATTACTAATTAATTCACTCAGTGACTAGATTAAACAGAGCAGAGATTGATCAAAAGTTTCACTACTCCAGGTCACACAATGATCACAGCTGGTAAGAGAATTAGCGTGGAATCAACTGCATGCACCAAACCCCGGGAAGACAGTCTCAGGTCTTTAGTCTCTTCTACAGGCAAGATTGTCTTCTCAAGACAATCATCAGCTGTCACCACAACTACAACACCAGCAGTCACCTCAAGTTGAACACCAACAGCCACCTCAATTCCCAAATGCACAGCAAACACAAGTTCAATACCAGCATTCATATCAATTCAAACACCAGCTCTCACCTCTATTCCAACACCAGCTGTCACCTCAAATCCTACACCATCTGTCACCTCAATTCCAGCAACAGCAGTCATCTTATGTACATCACCAGCATTCATCCCAAGTCCATCCTCATCTCACACCTGAAGTCCATCATCAGCTATGAACTCGAGTCCAACACCAGCTGTCACCGCAACTCCAGCACCAACAGTCACCTCAAGTCCAACACCAGCATTCAACTCAATTGCATTACCATCAGTTACGTCAAGTCTGTCATCAGCTGTCACATCAACTCCACTTCCAGTAGTCTCCTCAAGTCCAACAACAGTAGTCACCCCAAGTCCAACACCTGCAGATAACTTAATTCCAACATCAGCTCTCACCTCAAGTCCATGAGCAGCTGTCACCTCAAGTCCATGAGCAGCTGTCACCTCAAGTCCATCATCAGCTGTCACCTCAAGTCCATCATCACCTGTCACCTCATGTCCAACACCAGCTGTCACCTCATGCACAACACCAGCTGTCATTCAGAGCAATGGCAGCAGTTAACTCAGTTCCAAAACCAGCAGTCACCTCACATCCATCCACAGCAATCACTTCACATCCAACACCAGCAATGACCTCAAGTCCCAAACCAATAGTCATCACAACTACTTTACAAGCACTTACGTCAATTCCAACCCCAACCGTCCCCTCAAGTCCAACACCAGCTGTCACCTTAACTCTAAAACCAGAAGTCACCTCATTATCCAGACCAGCGGTCACCTCAAGTCCAACACCAACAGTCACCTCAATTCCCACTTGAGTCACCTCAATTCCAACACCAGCTGTCACCTTAACTCTAAAACCAGAAGTCACCTCATTATCCAGACCAGCGGTCACCTCAAGTCCAACACCAACAGTCACCTCAATTCCTACTTGAGTCACCTCAAACCCAACACCAACGGTCAACTCAACACCATTACCAGCAGTTACGTCAAGTCCAACAGCAAGAGTAAACTCAAGTCCATCATCAGCTGTCACCTCAAATACACCATCAGCTGTCATCTCCAGTCCACCATCCCCTGTAATATCTTCTACTTCTTTATTTATCTGAAGTCCTACACCAGCAGTTACCTCTAGTCCCACTTGAGTCTCATCAACTCCAACACAATCTGTCACCTCAAGTCCGACACCAGCAGTCACCTCAATTACAACATTGGCAGTCACCTCAAGACCATCAGCAGCAGTCAACTCAAGTCCAACACCCGTGTCACATAAAATCCAATATCAACAGTCACCTCATATCCAATACCACCTGTCACCTTAACTCTAAAACCAGAAGTCACCTCATTATCCAGACCAGCAGTCACCTCAAGTCCAACACCAACAGTCACCTCAATTCCCACTTGAGTCACCTCAATTCCAACACCAGCTGTCATGTCAAGCCCAACACCAGCAATCACCTCAAGTCCCAAACCAACAGTCATCTCTAGTCCTTTACACGCACTTACATCAATTCCAACAGCATTAGTCACCTCAAGTCCAAAACCAGCTGTCGCCTCAATTCCTACTTAGGTCACCTTAAGTCCAACACCAGCTGTCAACTCCAGTCCATCACCAGCAGTCAACTCAACTCTATCACCATCAGTCACCTCAAGTGCAGCATCAACTGTCATCTCAATACATCAACAGCAGTCACCTATTGTCCATCATCAGCTGTCACCTCAAATCCAACACCAGCAGTCACCTCACTTCCCATTTGATTCACCTCAAGTCCAACACCAATAGTCAACTCAAGTCCATTACCATCAGTTACGTCAAGTCCATCATCAGCTGTCACCTCAACTCCCTCTCCAGTAGATACGTCAAGTCCAACAACCTTCTGTCTCCTCATGTCAAACACCTGCATTCACTTCAATTCCAACACTAGCAGTCACCTCCAGTCCAACACCAGCTGTCAGCTCAAGTCCAACAATAGCAGTCACCCCAAGTCCAAAACCAGCAGTCACCCCAAGTCCAAAACTAGCAGTCACCTCAAGTCCATCATCAGCTGTCACCTCAAGCCCAGCACCAGCAGTCACCTCAGGTCCAATGCCAGTGGTCACTTCATGGTGGAATCAATGCCAGTCCTTCCCAGAATAAGGAGAATACACCACCAGAAGGCCCCACCAGCATCTTGCCTGAAGTCCACATTTATACCAACAAGGTGATGCCCTCATTCCAACTCTGCCTGCACCCTGACCTTAAGGACTCCAAGTATCCCCTGCAGGGCCATAGGGTGGTCCATTTTGGTTGTTGCCACGGCTCTGCTATATACTGGCTCTGGCCCATCTTCAGGTCTGGCAAACACCTCCAATACTTCCCGTTAAATAAGCTAGAAACCTGGCATACTCATAGTTGACAAGTTTTTGGCTGTTTTTTGTCTTTTGAGACTGGATTTTCCTATACAGTCTCATTGGCCTGATACTATGTACAGCAAAGATGACCTGGAATTCATGGCTGCCCTGCTACTTCCTTCTCCCACAGGCTGGGATACATCCTTTTAGAACTTATGTATTTTATTATTGAATCGAAACTAGGCTTCCTATGTGTATCCTAGGATGAATTCCTCTGAGTATAAGAGCCTCCTAGAACCACGGAATGAGTAGAATCATGTAACTTGACTTGGAACCTAAGACTTCAGCCACTCTAACCTGTGCCTCCTTGCCAGCTGTATGTAATTCTGCCCCAGCTGCTCCTACCTGGTCTTATGGTCAAAGGAGTTCACACAGAATTGAGAGCATTCCATGTACAAAAATATAAGGCTGTCTTCTTTGGTGTTAAATTTAGACTTTCTGGTACATCTGTGTGGTGGTTTGATCAGGAATGGCCTCCATTGCCTCATATTTGACTATTTGGTTATTACAGAAGCACTACTAGGACATGTAGCCTTTTCAGCATCAGAGTGGGCTTGTTGCACAAACTGTGTTACAAGAGTTTTCATAAGGGGAGGACCTACACCCTGCCCCAAATGACTTGACAGATTTTGATGGGAGGGAGAAGGAAATTAGATGGTTTCTAATTTAAATAAAAGGTATTAAACCATTTCTATTTAAATAAAATGTATAAAATTGTTCCCAGATGGATTGAGGTGTCAGAGCTGGAGGGACTGTTCTGTCTGAGACATTTGATCTCTGATGAAACAAGAGGGAAGCTGCTAATATGAGTCCTAGCTGGGAACCACTAGCCAATGTGGGGTTCTGGTGGGATGTTTGCAGTCAGGATAACAGGATAACTGGTGGCAGGTATTTTGTTGGTTCTTTACCATGGTTGTCTTCTGCCTTTGCTGAAATGAGTTGTAAGAAAGACTACAAGTTAGACCATGGTGAGTATATAGTGTTCACAGAAGGTATGTTAAGCTAACATTTCATTTATTTATTTAGTTAGTTATTGACTGCTGGTTTCTCAAGAAATGGTTTCTGTGTAACATTTGTGGCTGTACTGGGATTCCCCATGTAGACCAGTCTGCTATGAACTCACATAAATCTTATTGCCTCTGCTTCCCAAGTGCTGTTATTAAAGGCATGTAACACCACCGCCCAGTGAGCTTTCAATTCTGTTGGGACTTGAATGGAACATGAGCCAGAGTGTAATTCGGTTGATACATGTGGTGACCTGGGCAGTGGCCTTTGTACTCTGTGCTTCAAAGGATGGATTTACTGGGTAATGGGAGACTCTGCCACCCTGCCATGGGGGGATATAATTCTTGCAGTATCACTTTCCAGTGTTTATATAACGGAAGTGCTTTTGGTTGCAGTGGGAAAATGTATGGTTGCTAGAAATTCTGAATATTACATTCCATTTTCATGTTTGTATTAAAAATGCTGCAAATAGTTTAGGAACTTGTAGACAAATGGTGATGTGGATCCTCTTTCATGAATATATGAATAGAATGCTTGTAACTTAGTGCTGCAAATAACCACAATGATGTGATTCACTGAAGTTTAGCTTCAGGGGAAAAAGGGGGTTTCTGATGTGCAGAGTTATCTCAAGTGTGCATGGTACTCTGCAGGTAGATTTGGCAGATTCCATGATATTTGTCATAGGCCATGGAATGAGATTTAAAATGACTTTTCTTTTCTTTGCATTTTTTTTTTTGGTTCAGGGAACATTTCTTGCCCTTTTCAATTTTTATAAGAAACAAATTTGTTTTAAATGTCAATCACAGTTTTCTCTCCCCTCCTCCTCCCCTGCCCCTCACTGACCCCCTATTTCATTCCCTTTCTGCTCCCCAGTGAAGGTGAGGCCTTCCATGAGGGATCTTCAAAGTATGTCATATCATTTGGAGCAAGGCAGAGGCCCACTCATCTATGCTGAGAGACTGAGCTCCCAAAGTCCATTCATATACTAGGAATGAATTCTGTAGCACTACCACAGGCCCCATAGATTTCCTAGGCCTCCTAACTGACACCCATGTTCAGGTGGCCTGGATCATTCCTTTGCTGGTTTCCCAAGCTATCTGTGGTCCATGAGATCCCACTTGTTCAGGTCAGTTATTTCTGTGAGTTTCTCCAGGCTGCTCTTTACTCATTTGCTCATCACTCCTATCTATCTGTAACTAGATTCCAGGAGTTTGGCTCAATGTTTACTGTAGGTGGCTTCTTCTGCTTCCATCAGCTACTGGATAAAAGCTCTAGGGTGGCATATCAGGTAATCAACTATCTCATCTGAAAAAGGCATTTAAGGTAAACTGTTGAAAATTGCTTAGATTGTCAGTTGGTGTCATCCTTGTAGGTCACTGGTCATTTCTCTAGTGCCAATTTTCACTTTAAACCTATAATGGCTGTGTCTATTATGGTATCTCTGTTCTTGATCTCCTATATTCTTCCCCTGAATCCTTTCTGCTTCCTCAATTCCTCCTCTACCCTCCTCTTCTCACCTTCTCATTCTCCTAACTCCCTCTCTCTACCCGCCATACTCCCAATGATCTCAGGAGACCTGAGGATGTTGAATTTTGCAAGAAGTTGACAGTATCCAGATTTTAAATGGCAAAAGCCATAAATGGTCTTCTTAGTTCTTAATTGGCTGTTGTTGTAGGACAAAAAAGATGGGAATGTCAGAGTAATGGCAGATCCTGATGGTCATGGTCAATATTTCAGTGGGTAATTCTCTACAGGGCACCATGCAGTTGGCCTTATCTACCTGCATTGAGAGATATGTGTCTCAGGATATTCAGGCTAAAGCCAATGTCTCCTGGGACACAATGTACTCTCTGGTTCCTGATGAACTGATGCTCTCCATCAGGCAGTGAAGCATTCAAGCTAATCTGTATTTCTGTATATGATTAATTAGCAATCGAGTATGAAAGCTTAACAAGAAAATTGTTCTAAGACATTAATCTTGTTTACCCCATATGGCTTGCAATTTTCTTGTTACCCTGGCAACTACAACGGTATTGATCTTGGAAATTGCCACTATCTTATGATCCTGATAAAGATATAAAATGTCTGTTTCCCCTCAATAAAGAAGTCAAATACTTGTCTTGCTATGGCCCTCTAGGCCAAGCCTGGTTTCATTCTTTTTGGACTGTATTGGGTTTTCTTGGCCTGGTAAGTAAGCACAGGTTCTGAGAAGATTTCTTGAAAAACTTAACTAGATTCATCAGTTTGATATTTTTGACCCAAATCTTTCTTAATCTATACAGGTCCCAAGAAACTCAATAAGGCTGAGTTTAAGAGTAATGGGCTGATGTCTTAGACGAAATATGGCTTCTGTTGATGGTTATTACTGTTTACTCCTTCAGTCCTACAATGAAAGGACACAAGGAGGAAGATATAGTAGGTAATTACCAATACGGAGTCAGGTAGAAATATAAGGGTATTTAATAGGGAAAAGCCTTACTTACAGAGCGAACCAGCCAGCCGGTGGTAGTCTGTACAGCAAGAAGCAAAGAGAAACCGAAACCGAAAACACAGTCCCCCTACTCACTCTGACCACACCCTCACAAGCCCTCAGGTACTCCTGTAGCCAGCCCCTAAGAAGGCGTGGCTACAGCTTCCCCTACAATTCCCCTTTTAGTCTAAAAGAGGATTAAAACTTAACAGTATAAAGGTAAAATATAACTAAACCCTAAAGTCATAAGCTATTCCTAACTAGGTATATACACTATCCTAAGTGACAACAATGGGGAAAGGGGGCGTAGCATTCTCCAAGTTACTTCCTGCTGAAATGGGACGTTGATAGTCATATGGGGTCCTGTAGAAAGAAAATGTTAGTATCCAGTCCATGTTAGATGGGATTCACTTGATTGAAGGTCTCGCTTGAAATCCTCAACTTGATTGAAGTCAGTACCCGAACCTCTGGCCGGAGTGTCAGTTGAAATGGAGCAAGTTGGATCCAGTGCAGTCGAGGAGATGTGGCCCATTTTCTTTCCAGGGTGTCCAGGGATTGCTGTCAGGCAGGTCTTCATTGGCTGTGTGGGACTCAAACATAAACAGTTAGCAGAGAAATGTTTGCTTGTGTATGTACACATGCTAGGGAATGCAACCATGAGAGCATAACAATTATGAAAGGGTGTACACCTTGAGAGAAAGATCCAAGAAAAGACAAAGACAGTCCCCAAATTCTTCTTTTATTCTGTATTACATCAATTGGCTTCTTGATACAACACAGAAACACTAAAGCTTAGTTAAATAATGTGCTTGGATTTTAGAGGAGGAAAGCCAAATCCACCTCTAAGTCCAGCATTGGTTTAATTGAATAGGGACTAGGAAATAAAGAGAAATAGAGTTTTTTGAGAGACAGCTGTAAAGTTTACCGTATGGCACATTCCTTCTATTTGATGGTTATAGCTACCTTTTCTTCTTAAGTATCTACCCATGCAGTGTCCTTTGCCTTCTGAAGATGAGTTTTCCTGTGAAGATAAAAGCAAAACACTTCCCTTTCCTTTGGGAGGTTTCTATTTAGTTTATAAGATATACCTTAGTAGAATACCTGTCATTTGTCCTCGTTGAGAGGTTTTTCCTTTTCCAGTCGAATCTTGATCAACTTTGATGGTATCCAAAGTTTTTCTTCTCCTGTAGAAACCAATGCAAAACCCCTACCCCAACGTAATACATGTCCTGGTTTCCATGCAGAGGTTAGTACATCTTTGAAGTATACTGGCTGATTGAGTTCAGCAGTTTTTTCCGTAGTCCAGTGTCTTTCTGCAGCTGTTTGTCCTTTTTCATTGGCATTAAGAAAGTTTAGTGTTAATAAAGCATTATGCAACCTATGTTTGGGGGGTTTAGTCTTCCAAGCTTGTTTGTTGAGCATCTCCTTAAGTGTTCTATTAGATCGCTCAACCACTGCTTGTCCTGTAGGATTGTGTGGTATACCAGTAACATGCTTTATGTTATAATATTTGAAAAATTGTTCCAATTTCGTAGAGACATATGCTGGAGCATTGTCAGTTTTTATTTGTGCAGGTATACCCATAACTGCCATCACCTCTAGCAGGTGTATAATAACAGAATCAGCTTTTTCAGAGTTAAGAGCAGTAGCCCATTGGAACCCTGAGAATGTGTCTATGGTATGATGCACATATTTCAAATTTCCAAACTCTGCAAAGTGAAAGACATCCATCTGCCAAACCTCATTTCTCCGAATGCCCTTAGGATTACAACCTGCTGGCAATGGAGTTTGATTATAAAAGGAACAAGTAGGACAGTTTTTCACTATCTCCTTGGCTTGTTGCCAAGTGATAGAGAAGTCCTTTTTCAAACCTTTGCTATTTACATGATGTTTCTTATGAAATTCTGAGGCTTCTAGCACACTTCCAATTAATAAACGATCAATCTCATCATTGCCTTGTGCTAGTGGGCCAGGCAGACCCGTATGGGATCTGATATGTGTAATATACATAGGATTACTTCTGTTTCTGATAGTTTCCTGTAATTGTAAAAACAGAGAAGTTAATTCTGTATTATCAGGAACAAATTCTGCAGTCTCAATATGTAACACGACTCTCTCTGCATACTGAGAATCAGTAACTATATTAAGAGGTTCTGTAAAATCCTTAAGTACCATGAGAATTGCATATAATTCTGCCTTCTGTACAGATGTATATGGACTTTGAACTACTTTACTTACCTCACCTGCTTTATAACCTGCCTTACCTGATTTGTTGGCATCAGTGTAGAAGGTAAGAACTCCAGAAATGGGAGTTTGTCTTACAATACGTGGAAGAATCCAGACTGTCTTTTTTATGAATTTAATTCTGTCAGTTTTGGGATAGTTGTAGCTAACTGTTCCCAAAAAATCTGTAAGAGCTATTTGCCAATATTCATTATCTTTCCATAAGGAAGAAATTTCTTCATTAGTTAAAGGTACTATAATTTCTGCTGGATCTTTTCCAGTCAGCTGGCGAAGTCTTAATTTACCCTTTAAAATCAAATCAGAAATCTTTTCTATATATGTCTTTAACTTTTTATTCTGTTTATGTGGCAGAAATATCCATTCCAATATAGTGTCTTCCCTCTGCATCAGAATTCCAGAAGGGTATTCTCTGGATGGCAAGATAACCAGAATACAGTCTAAATTAAGGTTTATCCGATCTACATGTGCATTCAATATTCTGTTTTCTACCCATTGTAACTCTTTTTCTGCCTCATCAGATAATATTCTAGGACTGTTTAGGTCCTTATCACCTTTAAGGGCCATTTTCAAATGCTTTAAGTCATGTCCTTCTACACCAATAATTGTCTGTAATTGAGAAATTTCCCCTAATAATTTCTGAAGAGAATTAAGAGTTTGATACCGATCTCTCCTAATTTGTACCTTTTGAGGTCTGATTCTCTGTAAGTCTATCTTGTAACCTAAATAGTTAATAGAATTTCCTCTTTGTATCTTTTCTGGTGCAATCTGTAATCCCCAACGAGGCAGAACTTCCTTCACCATTTCAAACATACGTTCCAAAGTTTCCTTATTAGAATCTGATAAAAGAATATCATCCATGTAATGATAAACAAGAGATTGTGAAAATTTCTTACGAATTATTCCCAAAGGTTGCTGTACAAAGTGTTGACACAAAGTAGGGCTATTTAGCATTCCTTGTGGCAAAACCCTCCATTGATATCTCCTAACTGGCTGTGAATTATTAAGAGTTGGTACAGTAAATGCAAATTTTTCTCTATCATTTTCCTGTAACGGTATTGTGAAAAAACAGTCTTTTAGATCAATGACTATGATAGGCCATCCTTTAGGTATTAAGGAAGGTAATGGCATTCCAGGTTGCAGAGAGCCCATTGGTTGAATTACCTTATTTATAGCTCTCAGGTCTGTCAGCATTCTCCACTTACCTGACTTCTTTTTGATGACAAATACAGGAGAATTCCAAGGACTGGTAGATTCCTCTATATGTCCAGCATCTAGCTGTTCCTGTACTAACTTTTCTAAAGCCTCTAGCTTCTCAGAGGTCATAGGCCATTGTCCTACCCAAACTGGTTCATCTGTAAGCCACTTCAATGGCAGGGCCTTTGGCTCCTCTGAAGGTCCATCATTTGTACCTAGTTTCTGTACAGCATGGATGGTTGGTAACCGTTTTCCATAGCGTCTTACCAGATCTTTTTCATAATTTGTATCTGACACTGGAGGAATATTAATCTGAGTATTCCATTGCTGTAAGAGATCACGACCCCAGAGATTTATAGCTATATCTGCCACGTATGGTTTCAGTATCCCTTTCTGTCCTTCCGGTCCAATGCAGACCACTGAGTTAACACTCTGTCGAACTCTAGATAGAGTTCCAATTCCTAAAAATTGTACATTTGCCTCTCTAAGAGGCCATTTCTGAGGCCAAGACTTTTGAGTAATAATAGTTACATCCGCCCCAGTGTCCACTAAGCCAGAAATAACTTTATTATTAATTTTAACTTTTAACTGAGGCCTTTTATCATTAATAGAAGCTTGCCAAAATATGCGTTTCTCATTTTGTCCATTCACACTTGATTCTTCATCACTATTCAAACTACCATCTAGAGCAATATCTTTTTTCACAATATGCAAAGAACTATCTATTGTTCCTGTGAGAGATTGTCTTCCACTGCTATTGGGAATGACCTGACCTTTCTTGATGTGGGGGCCTTCTTGAGGCCCCCCTCGGGGTTTCCCGACCTTAAGGGGTTTCCTTGTATGTCCCTGGTCGATCTACATTCATTGGTCCAGTGTCTGCCTTTACCACATCTTCTACACAATCCAGAAGGCAGTGGCCTTCCATATGAGGCATTGTTAGAATTCATTTGTCTACAATTTCTCTTAGTATGTCCCATTTTACCACAGTTGAAACATCTAGGTTCCTGGCGCCTTCGTGGTCTCAAGGGGAAGGCTCTTCCTCCCCAAGGTTCTGGTTCATAGTAGTAGTAACCTCTAGCCTCTTGGTACCTATGTTGACCTCTGTAAGGTGCTTCTCCTTGCCAAGCCCTTACATCCTCACCTCTAGAACTTTTAATTTCCTGTTGCCGTTTTAAACCTTTGGAGATGGCTTCTCCTACCCAAGCTCCAGTATCTTGCACATTATAGTCAATGTTGGCTGCATACAAAACCCATTCTTCTAACGGAGCTGATCTGATCTTTAAAGGCAAAAGTATTCTTTTGCATATAGGGTTTGCATTTTCATAAGCTATTGTATATATAATTGATTGTCTTGTTTCTGGATCTGTTACCTGTAATTCTACTGCCCTAGTTAACCTTTGTAAGAAGTCCTGGAACTGTTCTGTAGGTCCCTGTTCTATTCTGGTATAAGCTTCTAGACGTTCTCCTGGCTCACGAACCTTATCCCAGGCATTTAATGCTGCTTTCCTGCAAAGAGACAGTATATCGTCATCATATTCAGCCTGAACCTGTGGGTCAGCATAAATACCCTGACCAAGAAGCTTATCTAGAGGGGCTTCAAAACCTTCCTTTATGCCCTGACGTTCAAGGAGCTTTGCCTCTTCCCTTACCAATGCCTTCCACTGGATTTGGCATGAATTCTCAAGTACAGCTGTTACCAATAGTTCCCAATCTGTGGGTGTCACCCTGTTAAAGGTTGCCCATGAATGTAATAGCTGTTTTACGTATGGGCTATGGAGACCATATGAGACAACTGATTCTTTAATATTCTTAAGATCCTTTGGCTGTATAGGTTGCCATTCATAAACCATTCGTCCATGAGGGTGTTTCTTAGAAGCTGGCTTTTCTACCATGGTAGCTGGGTACACTAATGGTGTACGAGTAACAACCTTAGAAGAATAGTCACGATACCTGGGTGGAGTAGGTGCCTGGGATTGGAGTGATTCTGCTTCTGAGGCATCCCACTGATCTTTAAGCCTAGCAATGATATCCTTTTGAAAAGTTTCAATCTCCTTAATCATAAAAGATTCCAAGCACGTTAGTGAATCTGTAAATTGCTCTAACTGCTCATCTACACGTTTTTCTAGGTCTTTCATACGATCATCCTTAGACAGCATCTGGATGGCATGGAAACTGCCTTCTAGGTATTGGAGTCTAGATTCCAGGTCATGATTTGCTGATTTTGAGTCCTCAGCAATCGACCGTATGGACCTATGTAATCTGTCAGCCCTGTACTGTAAATTATCTTCCAAACATTCAAATCTAGACTCAAATTTCTGATCTGTTACCTTGGATGCTTCAATAACTGATTGAATGGCATTGTCCAATTCTTCAACCCTATGCTGGGTATTTTGCACCGTTGCATCTAGTTGATGAGTAACATTGCCTATCTGAGTTTCTAGCTGGCTACAGATATTCTTTAGCTGGTCATGGTCTTCTGACAGCCTAGCCTCTAAGGCCTCAGACATGGAGGATCTCTCTGTGTTTATCTTATCATAAATACGCTGCATCTCATCAGACAGCTCTGTCTTTAGTGTATTGGACACAGAGCCAAGCTTATCATCCAATTTCTGTTCCACTTGCTGCACAATTGTGGTCTGACCTAATCTGTTTTCCAAAACCTCATTGCGTAAAGCTGTTATTTCCTGCAAGCAGGTGGTGAGGTTATTTCTGTCCCTGTTCTTGAGTCCTCTGGCTAGTAATACTATTTGTACCAGCAAGCTAACTGCCATGACAGCATATAGGCCAATAATTGGCAAATTAGCATCCTCCTCAAACAGTGTATTCACGTAATAAGCAAAAACATTACCAATTTTAGCAAATGATAAATATTCCGCCATGATTTTACCTGATTTCTACTCCAGATGCAGTAAATATATTTGACCAGCAGGTAGCACAGGCCTTCAGTTATTCTGAGGCGTTTGGCAGCAGTCGGTCCGCAGTGGAGCGAGGCCACAAAAGCGCCTGCACTTATCTTAGAGAGTATACGGTTTTTCAGCCGCACCTTACAAAAGCGGCTGCGCTTATCTTAGAGAGTATACGGCTTTTCAGCTTTGGCTTTCCCGTTCTGCGGCAAGGGGAAGCCTCTGCTGAAAGCCGAAACTTACTCACCTCTAGGCAGCTAGAAACTGGGTGGATGGCTCTGAGCAGCACAGCTGCCGTGGGGCACCTGCTAGCCGGGAACGCCTGTGGAAAGAGGGTGCTTTCCGGGCCTAGGCGGCGGGCCCGATGGAACCCACAGCCTATCCCAAATGGGGTGTGGGTTTCCAATATCCCGCTTCTGACAACCAGATATAGTAGGTAATTACCAATATGGAGTCAGGTAGAAATATAAGGGTATTTAATAGGGAAAAGCCTTACTTACAGAGCGAACCAGCCAGCCGGTGGTAGTCTGTACAGCAAGAAGCAAAGAGAAACCGAAACCAAAAATGCAGTCCCCCTACTCACTCTGACCACACCCTCACAAGCCCTCAGGTACTCCTGTAGCCAGCCCCTAAGAAGGCGTGGCTACAGCTTCCTCTACAGGAAGATATGAAAGTCTCTGTTTTGTTAAGGAAAAGAGCATTAGTAGTTTCTTATGGCAATTCATTGATGGAAAAGAGACAGTAATATTCAAGGTTTTTAGCAGCATTAAAGAATGAGCCCTGCTCTGCATTTAAAGCCTAGGAAGGTAGCAAAAGATTACGACTATAATGCCCTTACTTTATTGAAGGAGTAGGCAAAGTAATTCCTTGTGTCAGGAACATTATTCAAAAACTGGCAAATTTGATCCAAGCTTGGGAGGGTCCACAAAATCATGGCAGAATCACCTATTTTTTTTTTACTGACTATGCAACCAATAAAGATTCAAAATATAAAGATGATGGATTCTTTTTCTATGGTCAGTTCTTCAATATAGTACACATCTATGTTTTGGACAGACACACCCCAAGTGGAGAGTCTTCGAGAGTCCATTGCATGAAGCAGTGAAGATGAAGCTGAGTTGCATTTGAGACCACAGGATGTTGAGATGTCCATGCTATGAGATATCTGTCATGGAGACTTTCATATGAGGAATGGAAGTAGCAAATGTGTGAGATAGATAACTGAAGTGCTGGGGGTTGTATGGTATTTTGGTCATATTTTTATAATAAATCTTGTGTGGAATCAGAGAACACAGCTACTAGTTAACTGACCAAAAAATACCAATGATGTTTGGGAAACTGTGGAGAGAATGGAGACAGGAATTTGTATGGAGGGGCTGAGAGAGGTTCTTTCTCTGTTTTAGATTGAGAAATGGAAGAGGTAGGAGTCACTGGTGGCTGCTCAACTGCTTCTCTGATCTTTCAGGTTCTTACCCCCATATCTGACTTCTGAATTTTCTTAATAAAGATTACTTGTGCCAGGTGGTGTTGGTTCAAACCTTTAATATCAGCACCCAGGGAGCAGTGGTAGACAGATCTTTGTAAGTTTGAGACCAGTCTGGTGTACAAGAGCTCTTTGCAAGAGAGCCTCCAAAGCCACAAAGAAACCCTGCCTCAAAAACTAAAACAAAAAATAGATTACTTACATTAACACTTTATGAGGTTCCTTAAAATATATTCTCAGTAAACTAAAAGGGTAATTAAGACTTCCAGAGATAGATTAAATCATATATTATTAAATTTATATTTTTCAAATGCTACTGAAAAGGAAACAACAGCATTGGGAGATATTAGATAAAAAAGAAACTGCTAAATTAAATCATTCTATATACTTTAGAGATATTTTGAGCTCAGAATAAAAACCAAGATATATGTTGCATCAGGGAAGAGGTTTTGTTTGTTTCCATGGGGGGGGAGGTCGGGGACACCCAGTGACCATTGAAAATGATAAAGATTATACTGAAACAAAAGATTTCTTAAAACACAAAGTTTTTCATCAAAGAGCAATGACATTCAATCTAAAGTAATTCATGAAACTAACAGATGTCTTTCATTGGTTTAACTATAATTTGCCAAAACTAGAAATCTGCAAAGGTACGTTGAGGCAGGTTTTGTTTTGTCTTTCAAAAACATAATATTTTCCAATGAAGGAATGTAAAGATCACTGCTGTCCTGGGATCCTAGGACTGTGTCAAGTGAAGAGTATGTGTGTCCCTGGGTTCTCCTTTTTAGGGACAGTTTTGGGTATATTAGTTGTACTGACTAGGCTATTTTTACATGTCTAAAAGACATTTATTTTCTATGCTCATTACAAGCAGTGCTCTGATTCACATATATTTTTGACCACCAATATCAAAAATATAGTAGAATTCTTTAGAATTAATGATGATATGGCTTGTCTTTAGGCACATGAAAAAGCAGGAAAAATAATAGTTTAACATGTGCAAGTCATTGGAAGCAAAGTTGTTTAAACAGGCTTCTCAAATATTATAACTGGTGTTAAAAAATTTCCTCACTAGCCTCCCTGTGAAATCTGATGATAATAAACAATGTGTTAGTTATTCCCAAATTGTGTGAAATGAAAGCTGAATACTTCATGTAATATATCCTGGGGACTTAGGAGAGCCCCAGCAAAAAATTCATAGACTAATAAATTGTGATGTGAAAACAAACTTAAAATTTAATATTTCACAGTAGGATGGTTTCATTGTTTACTCACTCAAAAGGACATATCATACTTCCTTTTGAACCTTAATGCATAGTACCTGTGCTAGTCTAAATGCAATTGCCCCCATGAGCTCACGGGGAATGGCACTATTATGAGGTTGGTTTCTTGCTGTAAATATGGATTTATTGAAGCAAGTGTGTCGCTGGGGGTGGGCATACTGACATCTTATATATGCTGAATCCATGAAAAGTGTCCCAGACCACTTCTCATTGCCATTGGTCAAGCCTTGCAATGCTCAGCTCCTTCTATATCTCCATGTCTGCCTGCATTCTACCATGTTGCAACAGGTTGATACTTGATAAAATTTCTGAAAATGTAAGCCACACCAATTAAATATTTTTCCTTTAAAAAATTAGCCATAGCCATAGTGTGGTTGCGCAGGCCTTTAATCCCAGCACTTGGGGGGCAGAGGCAGGTGGATCTGTGAGTTCGAGGCCAGCCTGGTGTACAAGAGCTACTTCCAGGACAGCCTCCAAATTCCCAGAGAACACCTGTTTAAAAAAAATATTAGTCCTGTACATGGTGTCTCTTCACAACTATAGAAACAAAAACTTGTTCAATGCATGCTATATTACCCTTTAGAGAGGTAATTTGAGAAACCCTGACAAATTTCCATTATACAAGATTGTATAGGCTTGTGAAATTGTTCATCATCTGTTGTTAATAGAAAACCTAGTATTCAATTATGGCCATTCTTTATTATGTAACATACAATAACAATTATTGAACTCATTAACCCTTCCAACACCCCCTGAGCCCAGAGCCCAACCACTTGCCCTTTCTGGGCTCCCTCCCTGCTTCCCTCCTGGCTTGCCTCAGTGCCAGCCCACTGCAGCCACCTCTGCCAAGGTGGCACCAGAATCATCCATTCATCTGTTCATTAATTTATTCATTCATTCCTTCAATTTCTTATTCATGGACTCCCGTGTAGGAGCGAGCATGCAGGTGCATGCGAGCTCATGAATGAACACCCCCATCCATCACCATTATTGCCCCACCCTGCTCGCCAGCTCGCCCTTCCTAAAGTGCATCACTGACTTGACTGCTGTCACCTGGCTGCTGGCTGCATTAAATTCACTGGATGGCTCAGCTCTCTGAGTCACTGATTCACTGATTCACTTGCTCATTCACTTGCAAATCCAGCCTGGGGAGTCAGCAGTTCTTAGAGAAGTTTTCCGCTTCCTGCAGAGAGCTCGCCCAGGACTACATTTCCCAGTGTGCCCTGTGCTCGCAAGCAACCACTATTCTGCCCTCCTGCCTCTGGGCTTCCTTCCCGGGATTTTAGAAGACTTAGGACACAGGCAGGATTTTGTGATTTTTTAAGGTGGTAGAAGACACGGGAGGGAGGGGATGGAGGGCAGGGGATGAAGGGAGGGCCGGGGAGGGAGGGGGCAGTGTAATGAGGAAAGGGAGGCTGTGGAGCGATCTGCTCTGTCCCCGTGCTGTGTCTCCCACGTGAGCTTTTCCTAATTCATTTTGATTTGGTACCATTTGGTTTGCTGCATCGTCAGGGAGGTTCTTTGGTGTGTAGAAACTTTTGAAGTATATCCTGGAGGACACGGGAAGTTCCTATGGAGAACAGGAAGGTTTCAGGGTCTGCAAATTAGCCTGGGGCCAGTGCTATTGAAATGAATATTGTTGCAGATCTAGAGAAAGGATTTTTCTTCTGTGGGAGACATGGCCAGGAACCACAATACTGTGTCTTTAAGCACACTCTAACCCTATGGGAGGCGCTCTTGTCACTCAAGCCTCACTATCCAATCAGGCCCTCCAGGAGACATGCCAATCACAAAGGTTCAGGACTCTTCTGCTCTCCAGGCTTGACTTTGAAGAGGAGACAGCGGTTTTGTTTGCTGTGGTGAAGTTGCTGCTTCAGGGAGCTGAGCTGAGAGCTTCAGTGATCTGGAAAACCACAAAATGGTGAGCTAGGGGATGCTGTCTGCAGATGGGAGGATCAGATGCTGAGGTTTGGCAGACAGTGTGTTGAGTCCTCCTTGTATCTGTGGGGAGAGTGAGGCCAGATTCCCTGTCTTGGGAAATCCCATGTGGCCCACGTAAATTGTTTGACCTAGGGGGAGGTCTCTCACTAAATTTGCTCTGCTGGCTTAATTTGATCAGAGTATTATGAGCAGGGAGATGGATATAGGAACAGGTTTCTAGTCAACTTAAAGATACTTTTTTTTTTCTTTTTGGATTTTTGGAGGTTTCTGTGTGTAACTTTGGAGCCCATCCTGTCACTCACTCTGTTGACCAGCCTGGCCTTGAACTCACAGAGATCCACCTGTCTCTGCCTCCCAAGTGCTGGGATTAATGGTGTTTGCCACCAATGCCTGGCACAACTACAAAATTCTTGTAGAATATATGGAAAGCAGCTTGCGTATCTCAGAGATGCCTAGTTTTTCCAGTATTTTCTTGACATTCAACACCTGCATTTAACATTTACATGCAATCTCTATTCATCGTTAATTTTGTGCAGGTTGTCCAGAGGCATCTCATGTGTTAGGTAGCAGTCTTCTATAATGTAGGAGAGTAGAATTGTTGATATAAATATTTAACAATGCTTAGGAAATATAATTTCTCCCCAAATAGAACTGAGCTGTGGGAGGACTGCCTCTGAAACACCCAAACATAAGTACATTCCAACCAGCCTTCTTTGGATGCTAGGATACACATTCGTTCATCAGCATTGTCCAGACATTTGGCTGCAAACAATTACAAAGAATCTATCCCTGATTTACCACAAGCCACCAGGCCCATCACCATATCAAAGAACAGGCATCTCACAAGCTGGACAAGGAGGCATTACAGAGTCACAAAAAAACTTAAATCCTGGTGTCAGAAAATTATAGGTTTTTTTTTCTTGAGAATAAACACATTTTTGTCAGGTGGGTAATATGACACCAGGTAAGAATTATTTGTAAATAAAACACAGTTGTGTTAAGAACTCACCTCATCAAGCAAGGCTTTCATTTAAGACCTCAGCCTGGGTGGACTCAGTAACAGCTTGGGGTTTGGGCTTGAGAGCTTTCATTGGGGCCTGATGTTTTGACAATAATCAGAGCTCCTTTCTAAAATCTGCAATATGTTTTAGAGAGTTGTTAATGGTCTGTGGCCAGGAACATTTGGAAGTGTCTCTTCAAATCCTGAGAACCAAACTCTGCGTAGCATATGGAGGTATTGTTTTCTGTCCTAAGGCCACTGTGTCTAAGTCTGTAATGTTCTTCAGATACGTAGTTTCTGTTGTGTGGAATTGTTTGACTAGTCTCTACCTGAATTTTTCCAATTATATGATATTTTGATGACTTCATATGATTCTCCCATATACTTCCAACTTCCCACTCAATTTATGTGGTGTACAGGATGCTATGATTGTCAAGAAGCTTAGTTAGTCTGGGGGATATCATCTGCATTACCTCACAAACCTAGCATTTATCTTTTCTACCTTCTACTTGTGCTATCTTTCATATCCCCATGACCTTCACCTCAGGACACTGTCCCTGAAGAATAACATGTTGTTTCAGATCAATGCTGTACTTAAGAATTTACTTAAGGAATATCCTGGCTGTGTTATTGTATTTTACTTAACTGCTAGTATCCACTTCTAAGGACTGGAATCTTTCTGATTTATGGTGTTCATCTTTATAGGAAAGGTAGAAGAAACTTTTCTTCTGATCTAATTCTAGTCTCTAGTCTCTGGACCACATGGTCATAAAATGTAATTCATGTTTTTAAAATAATTTTTGACATTTTAAATGCACCATGTTCACCATGTGTTTTCTGCCTCCAAACAATATCAGTAATACTCCATTGTTTTCTATTCTGTGGCCTGTTTTTCTTTAACTCAGTTACACAGAAACAGCAATTACTATGTGGATGTAACCTGTGTTTGCTCTCAGCGTTTCCCAGTTCTGAGGCAATGGGTTTCTTGCACAGGATATTAAGGGTGTAATGGAATGTGCACACAGAGGACTCTGTGCTTTGGATGAGGAACAGGGTGTACTATATGAGAGAGGAGGAATTGCTACTAAAATACAAACTTTTTAGACTAGGACTCTGTATACTCTGCTCTAAGGGCAGAGCTGAAAGGACTGTACTGTCTGAGTCATTTGATCTCTGATCACCCAGTAGGGAAGCTTCTTATATGAGTCCTACTAGGTTGGCCTTAGACAGTGTGCGTTATCTTGGGGGGTAGGTTTTAGCATTCAGGAGTAATAGTGTCAGGTAATTTGTGGGTTCTTGCCATGGTTTCTTCTGCCTTGGCTGAAATGAGTTGTAAGAAAGACCACGAACTATACCATAGTGAGTGTATGGTGTTTGTAGCAGGTCTGGTGAGCTATCATTTCTTTACTTAGTTATTTATTGACTGCTTGTTTTTCCAGACACGGTTTCACTGTTTAACAGTCATGTCCTAATGGGACTCACCCTCTAGAGCAATCTAGTCTTGAACTCACAGAGATCTTGCTGCATCAGCCTCCCTGGAGCAGTTACTAAAGGCATGTGCCACCACGCCACCACCCAGTAAGCTTTCAATTCTGTTGGAAGTTGAATAGAGCATGACCCAGTGTGCAGTTTTGTTGGTACATATGTTGAGCTGGGCAATGGCCTTTGTCCTCCATGCCTCCAAGTATGGAATTACTGGGTTATAGGAAACTCTGCATCCCTAGCATGGAGGGGTAAAATTCTTGCAGTATCACTGTCCAGTGTTCACATGTGGGCAGTGCTATTGGTAGCAGTGGGAAGACAGTTAAGAAAACTGAAGGTCTGCTTTCTGGAAATTCTGAATATTGTATTCCTTTTCAGGATTGTATTGAAAATATTGCAAAAAGTTTAGGAACTTTTATAAAACTGGTGATGTGGATCGTCTTTCATGTATACATGATTAGAATGCTTGTAACTTGTTGGTGCAACTAACCACAATGATGTGATTCAGTGAAGTTTCTGATGTGCAGAGATTCCTCAAGTGTGCATGGTGCTGTGCAGGTAGATTGGGTGGATTCCATGTTATGTTCCACAGGCCATGGAAATTGGGAGCATTTCTTCCTTTTTTTAATTTAAATTAGAAACTAGCTTGTTTTACATGCCAATTACAATTTCCTCCCCTGTCTTCCCCTGCCCCTCACTGATGTCCCGCGCGCTATATGTTCTCGCCGGCAAGAAATACACTCAGGACACTCGGATCCTTCTGCAGGAAAGCTTTAATGCATCTTGAGAGGGGAGAGCATAAGCTTACCAGAGCGGAGACTCTGAGCCAAGAATCCCATCCCTTAATAAAGGCTGGCCGCAGCTGCCTGGGACGTGTTACCCTATGAATGGCTTCAGCTCCTCAGGCCATATGAGCCACGGGATAGGCAGAGATCAAAGGAATGGAAATTACCCAGCGCCTGCGAAATAATTTACATTTGGTGTCTGCAGGCACCATCATTGTAATGGAGAATGCAGGAACGGCTCCCTACATATCCCCCTTTTTTATTAATTAATGATAAGGCTTTATATTATTACAAGCAAATAGGTCACCCATATGTTGAGGGATAGAGGCAGAGGTTGTACCTTCCCAAATCAAACATTAAGACTGTGTACGAGAGTCGCGACTAGGCTGTTAGCTTGACCCGAAGCGCTCTCGACCTGTCCTCTGCCGTTTTTCTGGGAAAGGGAGGCTGGGGCAGGCAACCCTTATGCAGGACAACATGCCTCCCAGAGAAGCCTGCATACTGGGCAACTTCTCTGTGTGAAGCTCTGTTCGACATCCCTCATGGGCTGCTCAAACCAGACACTCTACCCTGTGCAATGAGCCTAGGCTCCGGGTGTGCAAAAGCTGTCTGGCCGGCGGCCTATTGCTTAAGCATAGTTAGCCAAATATCAGTGGAAGCGCTTGGGCGATAACCATTTTGTCTCTTTTAGTTTTGAGCCTTGAGCTTACAGACCAGCCAGAAGTAACACCAATCCGCAGCAAACGGCTGCACCAAACAATCCCATCCCCACCCCTTAAGCGAGACAATCTCTCCGCCAAGGACAGGAGTTAATCTGGATAACAATAGCGGCTCTCAACTCCCGGGGAGAGGGTGGAGTTCCGACTTTTGAAGGTCCGAAGGGGCTCTTCGGGTGAGTCTTTCTGGGATCCACAGAGGATTTTCTTCATCCTGTGGAAAAACACATATCGCTCCCCTGGATCTTATGAGAAAAGGATCCGGGCCTCTCCAAAGACCAGTTAAGATATCTTTCCATTTTACCATTTAATACTCATTGGTCAGGGTCATGCCCATGGCTTGTAACACATCTCGCCCCCACAGATTTACTGGGAGGGGCAAAACATAAGGGGTAAAGCGTCCCTGCCTGCCCTCAGTGCTCCGCCAGACCAAGGCGGCAGCACTAACAGCTGGAGAGGATTGATATCCAAGGCCTTGAAGAGAATGAGATGAAATCACAGTAGGCCAGGATTTCGGCCACCAATGCAATGAAATGATGCTTTTGTCCGCCCCTGTATCTGTAATCCCCTCAAATTCTTTTCCATTAACCAATAATTTCATAGTTGGTCTCTCATCTAGGGGTATGGCCAGATATGCTGAATCATTACCGGTAGAGCCCAAGGCTCTTTTTCGGGAGGTGCAATTCTCTCTATCCCCAGGGGAGGGCAATAGCACTAATTGTGCGATCTTATCTCCCTGCTTTATGGAGAACACGCCCCGAGGGCTGGAGCAGAGGACCTGGAATTCTTCCTTATGATATGGATCTACGATTCCAGGATACACAATGAGTCCTTGTAAGGTCAAGGAACCTCGGCCCAAAATAAGCCCAATGGTAGCGGGGGGTAAAGGCCCCGGAGACTGGATTGGGACCGGCTGAACATTCATTTGGGGCGTTAATAAGTCGGAGGCGGCACACAGGTCCACTCCGGAGGTCCTCGGGAGTCCCTTCCTTCTCTGAGTTGCTTTTCGGAACTGGTTCCCATATTTCTGAGGGCCCTGGGACCATGGGCCCCGCGGCCCGTTTTTTGGTTGGGACGCTTTAGGTTCCTCCCTAGGGGGTAAAAGCCTACCTTTTATGTCCCGCACAGATTTGCATTCGCTGGCCCTATGATAACCTTTTCCACAGCGCCTGCACAACTCCACTTCTCTAGTCCTTTCAGGGGCTTTACAGTCCTTTTTAAGGTGCCCTGTTTTTCCACAGTTAAAGCAGGCAGACATATTTCGGCGCCTTTGGGTTTGTAAGATGGCTGCGGCCAAGCCTGCATTAGTAAGTGGCCCTCCGAGTTCTCTGCAGATCTTTAACCAGTCCTGTAAACCTTTACTTTTCCGGGGGGCTATGGCTGCTCGGCATTCTTGAGTTGCTTGTTCAAAGACTAATTGTTCAATCAGAGGCATGGCTTGTTCTGCATCACCGAATATCCGGCTAGCGGCCTCTGTCATTCTGGCCACAAAGTCTGAGAATGGCTCCTGGGGCCCCTGGACTATCTTTGTAAGATGTCCACCTGATTCATCCCTTTTTGTCAATGCCTTCCATGCTTTAATGGCGGCAGCTGATATCTGGGCATATACGCCCCAAATGTAATTAGTTTGATTGAGGGCATGTGGCCCCTGTCCTGTCAGCATTTCAAAGGTCCATTGTCTCTGATTTTCATTTTCTGCTGTGACATTGGCCTTTGCCTGTGCCTGGGCTGCATCATAAAAAAGAGCCTTCCACTCCATATATTGTCCCATATTGGGGAGCACTGCCTTTACTGTTGTCTCCCAATCAGTGGGTGTCATAGCATAGTTTGCTAGTCTTTCTACTTGTATTGTTGTAAAATTGGCATTGACCCCATACTTCCGGACTGATTCAGCCAATTCTTTAATCTGATTATAGTCTACGGGAGCATGTACTCTTGCCCCCTCATTTTCAAAGACTGGGAAAGCCATCTGCAATTTCCTTCGCTCCTCTAATGGTAAAAAAGAGTCAGTACCAAATAATGGGGGTGCTGATGGAAGTACACCCGCTGGATTAACAGGCGATGGCCTCATATTTGCTTTCACTTTTGGCAGCCGATATCTATCGGGGTGGTATCTGTCCTCTTTATATCGTCCTGCCTCCTCCTCTAGCTCTGCTTCCTTGCTAGAGTCTAAAATCTCAGAGTCTGAGCTGCTCAGCTCCAAGGCCTCTAGTTTCGTTGTAGGGCAGAGGCTAGATTTTGAGTCTTTATTTCTCTTAAATTTACCGGGGTGTGACCGGTTATTCCCTATTTTCTCTCCCCCTTTTTTTATATCCTGGGGAGGGCCTTTTTCCTTGGACATGTCCTTTCTTTTTCGAGCTCCTATTCTCTCATCTCGTTCGATTTCTGATATATTATCCTGTACCTCTTTAAGCGTTTTTTGACTCTCTGCTACCATGGGACGGAAAGCCTCAATCTCTAGACAGTTTTTAATTAGGTCTCTCTGTTTTGAAGAGCCCATTATGCTGGAGGCTACCTGGGGTAAGCTTGGTCTCGAACTGGAACACCAGCCACGGTGGGCATAATATAAGACCAATGTGAACAAAATTAGAATAAAGACTAGAATTAAGGCTTTTCCATCCCATAGTGGTGACAAATTAAAAGCAAAGTCAAAAAAGAAGGTGTCAGAATAAGGCATACCTCTCTGAACTTACCACCCTGCAGTTCTGAATCCGCCCCATTAGAGGGGTCTCCGTAATGCCGGAGATGTTAACAAGTTCCCCGGTTTCGGCACCAGATGTCCCGCACGCTATATGTTCTCGCCGGCAAGAAATACACGCAGGACACTCGGATCCTTCTGCAGGAAAGCTTTAATGCATCTTGAGAGGGGAGAGCATAAGCTTACCAGAGCGGAGACTCTGAGCCAAGAATCCCATCCCTTAATAAAGGCTGGCCGCGGCTGCCTGGGACGTGTTACCCTATGAATGGCTTCAGCTCCTCAGGCCATATGAGCCAAGGGATAGGCAGAGATCAAAGGAATGGAAATTACCCAGCGCCTGTGAAATAATTTACATTTGGTGTCTGCAGGCACCATCATTGTAATGGAGAATGCAGGAACGGCTCCCTACACACTGAACTCCCTATTTCATCCCCTTTCTGCTTCCCAGGGAATGTCAGGCCCCTGTGAGTGATTTTCCAAGTCTGCCATATCATTTGGAGCATGGCCTAGAACCAGCCCAGAGTCTCTAAGATGAGACAGTGTTGCTTTATTTGGAATGGACTCCCAAAGTCCATTCACATAGTAGGGATAAATTCTAATCCACTACAACAGGCCCCATAGATTGCCCTGGCCTCCTAAGTTACCCCCATGTTCAGGGAGCCTGGATGAGTCCTATGATGATTTCCCAGCTATCTGTCTCTGGTCCATGAGCTCCCCCTTGTTCAGTTCAGCTGTTTCTGCAGATTTGTCCAGTGTTGTAGAGACCCCTTTTGGTCATCACTTCCCCATATCTGAAACTAGAGTCCAGGAGTGTGGCTCAGAGTTTAGCTCTAGGTGCATGCTTCTGCTGAAGGCTTTAGGATGGCAAATATTGTAGTAATCGATCGCATTATCAGAGAAGGGCATTTAAGGTAAACGCTCGACTATTGCTTACATTGTTAATTGGTGTCATCTTTTAGATCACTGAACATTTCCTTAGTGCCAGTTTCTCTTTACACCTATAATTGCTGTGTCTATTATGGTTTCTCTTTTCTTCCTCTCCTCTATTCTTCCCCTTGACTCCTTCTTTCTGCTTCCTCAATTCCTCCTCTCTCCTCCTCTTCTCTCCTTCTCATTCTCCTAACTCCGTCTCTCCTCCCCCCATTCTCCCAATAATCTCAGGAGTACTTGTCCCTTTCCCCTTCTCTGGGGGACCATGTATATCTCTCTTAGAATTCTCCCTGTTGTTGTGATTCTCTGGCAGTGTGGATTGTAACCTGGTAATCCTTTGTTCCATGTCTAAAATCCATACACAAGTTAATACATACCTTGTTTTCTTATTTTAAACTGGGTTGCTTCACTCAGAATACTTTCTTCTACTTCCATCCATTTCCCTGTTAATTTTAAGATTCCATTGTTTTTTCCACTGAGTAGTAATCCATTGGGTAAATGTATCCTATTTAGTTTATCCATTATTCAGTTTAGAGTCATTAGGGTCCTTCCACTTTCTGGCTATTAAAAATAATGCTGGTATGTGCATAGTAGAACAGATCTCCTTTTTGTATGGATGTGTTTCTTTTGGCTATATGACTACATGTGGAAATCCTTGTTCTTGTGGGACTCTGATTTCCATTTTCCTGAGGAACCACTGTACTTATTTCAAAAGTGGCTGTAGTACTTTGCACTTCCATCAGCACTGGAGGAGTGTTCTCCTTTTTCCACATCATCTCCATCATAAACTGTCATTGGTGTTTTTGATTTTATCCATTCTGACAAGAGCAATATGGTATCTCAGCATTTTTTGATTTGCTGCTGTGTAAGACTATTGAGCACTTTCTTAATTTCTTCTGCCATTTTAGATTTCTCTATTGAGTATTCCTTATTTAATTCTATACCCAACTTTTTAATTGGATTTTTTGACATTTTGGTGACGAACTTCTTGAATTATTTCTATATTTTGGAAATCAGCCCTCTGGCAAATGTGCAGTCAGTAAATATCATTTCCCATTCTGTGTGCTGCCATTTTCCCTTGCTGACTCTGTCTTTTGCCTTACAGAAGCTTCCAGTTTCAGTAGTTAATATTAATTATTTGTCAATCTCAGTGTCTGTGCTACTGGTGTTATGTTCAGGAAGCAGTCTAATACTGTACAAATTTTTCAAGGCTACCTCCCACTTCCCCTTCTAATAAGATCAGTATGGCTGGATTTATGTTGAGGTCTTTGATCCCTTTGTAGTTAAGTTGTATACATAGCAATAGACATGGACCTAGTTAAAAGTCTTCTACGCATCGGCATCCAGTTATGCCAACGCAATTTGATGAAGATGCTTTATTTTTTCCATTGTATAACTTTAGCTTCATTGTCCAAAATCATGTGTTCATAGGTATGTAGTGTGAATATCATGGTTTTCAATTCAATTCCATTGGTCTAGCTGTCTTTCAAATTATTGTTCTTTTTCTTTCTTTTTTTTTTTTGGTTTTTCTTTTTTTCTTTTTTCTTTTTGGTTTTTCGAGACAGGTTTTCTCTGTGGCTTTGGAGGTTTTACTGGAACTAGCTCTTGTAGACCAGGCTGGTCTCAAACTCACAGAGATCCACCTGCCTCTGCCACCCGAGTGTTGGGATTAAAGGCATGCGCCACCAATGCCCAGGTTTTTTTTTTTTTTTCAAGACAGGTTTTCTCTGTTGCTTTGTAGTCTGTCCTGGAACTAGCTCTTCTAGAACTGACTGGTCTCAAATACACAGAAATCCACCTGCCCCTGCCCCTGCCTCCTGAGTGCTGAGATCAAACACGTGCACCACCACCACCCAGCAAAACTTCGTATATTTTCATTAATATTTTCCAAGATAGGGTTTCTGTGTGCAGCTTTGGAGCATATCCTGGCACCCACTCTGTACACAAGACAGGCCTCAAATTCCCAGAGATCTACCTGCCTCTGCCTCCTGAATTCTGGGATTAAAGGAGTGGGCCACAAATGGCTGGCTATAAATCATTTTTATGTTATTTTTTGAATGAGCATAAGTGGCACTGTATTTACCTGAATCAAAGGGAATTACAAAGAGCTGCTGGTCCATAGCAAGAGACCACCTCCACTGTGGAGTGAACTGTAGAACATGGTGCTTATGGCTTTGCAAGAAATATCAGTAGCTTGAGGGTGAGAAACAAAAGTTCAAGCGTCTCATTGAGGTAATTTTGTGAAAATTGGAAAGTCTGTGTTTATTTAATTTTTATATAAATAGAATTATAGGAAGCTGGGTAACATTGGTCATGATCACTCTTTTCCAAATTTTCTTTGGTCTTTGCTTAAAGTTGAGATTTTCTGCTACCTTATTTCTTGGCTTTTTCTTACAAATCCTTTAGTTATTTCAAAAATATTTTACATCTTTTTGATTGTTGTATCTTTGTGACCTGTATAGACCTCATAATATGTGAATCTGTGTACTGATTTCCTGTAATCTATAATGCTAAACTTGTTATATTCATATCCTTAAAAATGTTGGACCTTCACTAATTTGTCTTAATAAAATTTCTTATGTTATCAGTTCCTGAAGGTTTTGTTTTTGGGGGAAGTTGCTGTGGAGAGGGTATTAGTATTTTCTTCTTTATCTTAGATGTTTTCGTCTTCCCATTTCCTTATAAACTGGTTTTTCCAGTTGATTTGTATTTGTGTCTTTGCTGCTTAAGTCATTTATGTGATTGATACATTGGTTTTGGATTTTAAGACCTTCTCATATATTATTGTATCTGTCTCTTAATTACCCTCAGATTTCAACATGACAACTCCTAAGGTCAACTGAATAAACATCAGTTGAGTGTGTTCTTAGATCACGATGTCTGATTTCTGTCTGAAAAAGATTATGTTGTCTCATGGTTGATATTGGAAGAAGGCTTCCACTGATTTGGCAATGTCTCTGAGCAAGTGGGCCTATGCTGCATAAAAGACCTAGCTGATTACAAGACAGTGACAAACCAAAAGAAAAAAACTCAACAAACAATGGTTCCACTTTTTTTTTCTTTGTTGCCTAACTTGTGTTTCTCTCCTGACATCTCAAAAATATAGACACTGGACTAGGGATAACAACAAAATTATTTCATTACTGGAGTAGCTTTTACTTAGATATTTTAATCACAGCAACAGTGAAGGATGTTGGAATATAAAATGTTACTTCAAAAGTTATTTTTTTGCTCTAATGGATATGGGATTGTTGACTTTTGGAAGTATCAAGACTTTAGATGGTAAAAGCCCTAAATGCTCTACATAATGCTTAATTGGCTGTTGTTTTAGGACATGAAAGATGGGAATGTAAGAATAATGGCAGATACTGGTGGTAAGTGTCAGAATTTTAGCGGGTAAAAGTCTCTGCAGGGCCCCATGCAGTTGGACTGACCTACCTACCTTGAGAGACATGTGCCATAGGATATTCAGGCTAAAGCCCTTGACTCCTGGGAAACAATGTACCTTCCACTTCCTGATGAACTGATGCACTCAATCAGGCAGGATGCATTAAGGCTAATCTGTATTTCTCTATGTGATTTCTAAGTAATGAATGAAGTATGTAAGCTTAATAAAAAATGTTCTTAGACATTAATCTTGTTTACCCTGTATGACTTGCAATTTGCATATTATCCTGGCAACTACAACTGTATTGATCCTGGAAATTGCCACTAACTTATGTTTCTGATGAAGATACATAACAACTGTTTCCTCTCAATAAAACAGTCATATCCTTGTCTTTCTGTGGCCCTCTAGGCCGAGCCTGGCTTCATTCATTTCTGACTGTATTGGGTGATCTTGGTCTGGTAAGTAGGTATAGGTTCTTAGAAGATTTCATTAATAATTTAGCTAGATTTCATCTGTGTGATATTTTGGCCCCAAATCTCTCTTAATCTCTACAGGTCACAAGAAAATGAATAAGGCTAAGTTTAAGAGTAATGGGCTGATGTCTAGTTTCCTCACCGCCTCCTCCCCTGCTGCTCACTGACATACATACTGACATACTGACTCGGCTCCCTAGCAAAGGTGAGGCCTTCCACAAGTGATCTTCAAAGTCTGTCATATCATTTGCAGCAAGGCCTAGGACCACACCTGGGTCTGTAGGCTGAGAGAGTGTTGCTTTATGTGGAATGGACTCCCAAATCCTTTCATATACTAGGGATGAATTCTAATCCTGTACCATAGGCCCCATAGATTGCCCAGGCCTCCTAACTGACACCCATGTTCAGGGGCCCTATGCTGGTTTCCTAGTTATCAGTCTGTGGTCCTTCAGCTTCCCCTTGTTCAGGTCAGCTGTTTCTGTGGATATTTCCTGTCTGGTCTTGACCTCTTTGCTCATCACTGCTCCCTATCTGAAACTAGATTCCAAGAGTGTAGCTCAGTATTTAGCTGTAGGTGTCTGCTTTTTCTTCTATCAGCTACTGGGTGAAGGATCTAGGATTGCATATAAGGTAGTCATCAATCTCATTATGAGAGATGGACATTTAAGGAAAACTCTTTACTGTTGTTTGTATTGTTCGTTGGTGTCATCCTTGTAGATCACTGGAAATTTGCCTAGTTCCCGATTTCGCTTTAAATGTATAATGGCTCCATCTTTTATGCTATATTTTTTCTTGCCCTCCTCTATTCTTCCCCTGTCTCAATCCTCCTGCTCCCTCAAGTCATCTACTCCCCACCTCTTATTCCCTTTTCATTCTCCTAAATCTTTCTCCTCTCCCCCCATGGTTCCAATTAGCTCAGGAGATCTTATCTCTTTTACCTTCTCTGTGAGACCATGTATATATCTCTCTTAGGATTCTCCTTGTTTCCTAGCTTCTCTGGTGGTGTGGATTATAGGCTGTTAATGCTTTTTTCCATATCTATACCATATATATATATATATATATATATATATATGAGAATACATACCAGGTTTTTCTTTTTGAAACTGGTTTACCTCAGTCATGATGGTTTCTTCTACTTCCTTCCATTTGCCTGTGAATTTTAAGATTCCATTGTTTTACTGCTGAGTAGTACTCCATTGTGTAAATGCACCACATTTTCTCTATCCATTCTTAAGTTGAGGGTCACCTAAGTTGAATCTAGGTTCCAGCTATTTTAAATAATACTGATATGAACATAGTTGAACAGATGTCCTTGTTGTATGAAAGTTCATCTTTTGGCCATATGCCTACAAGTGGAATTGCTCTATCTTTTGGTAGATTGATTCCAAATTTCTTGAGGAACTTCCTTACTTATTTCCAAAGTGACTATATGAATTTGCAGTTCCACAAGTAGTGGAGGAATGCTCTTTCTCCAATACTCTCCAGCATAATCAGTCATTGTTGTTTTTTATTTTAGCTATTCTGACAAGAGCAGTATGCTACCTCAGTCGTTTTGATTTGCATTTCCCTAATTGCTAAATATATTGATCACATTCTTAAGTGTCTTTCAGCTATTTTAGATTCCTCTATCGAGAAATCCCACTTTTTAATTGGATTTTTTAGTGATTTGGTGATGAGCTTTTTAGTTCTTTGTATATTTTGGAAATCAGCACTTTGTCAAATGTAGGGTTGATGAATATATTTTCCCATTCTGTGGGGCTACCTTTCTGTCTTGTTGACTATGTCCTTTGCCTTTCAGAAATTTTTCAGTTTCAGGAGGTCCCATTTATTAATTCTGGATCTTGGTGTTAGTGCTACTGTTATGTTGAGGAAGCCATCTACTGTACAAACTCCGTGAGGGTACCTCCTATATTCTCCTCTAAGAATTTCAGTGTTTCTGGATTTATGTTGAGGTCTTTGATCCATTTTGTTTTTGTAGTTGTTGTTGTTTTGTTGTTGTTGTTGTTGTTTTTGGTTTTTCAAAGCAGTGTTTCTCTGAATTGCTTTGGAACTTCTCCTGGGACTAGCTCTGTAGACAATGCTGGCTTTGACCTCACAGCGGTCCACCTGCCCATGCCTCCTGAGTGTTATCATTAAAGGCATGCCCCACCGATGCCCAGCTTCTTTGATCCATTTGGACTTATATTTTGTGCATAGTGATAGTTATTTATCTGTTTGCAAGTCTTTTACATGCCAGCATCTAGTTATGCCAGCACAATCTGTTGAAGATGCTTTCTTTTATCCATTGTATGATTTTAGCTTCATTGTCCAACACCTAGTGATTGTAGGTTTGTGGGTATGTATTATGGTTTTCAATTTGATTCCATTGGGCTACCTGTCTTTTAAATTATTTTTCTAAGTTGTTTTGTTATTGAGCATCAGTGGGGTTGTTTTTACCTGAAACAAAGGGAATTGCTAGGAGATGCTGATCCATAGCAAGAGAACACCTCCACTTCTGGAGAGATATCTTGAGCATGGTGCTTCTGTTTTAGAAGAAATACCAGTAGCTTGAGTGTCAAAAATAACAGTTCAAGGATCATTTGAGGTAATTTTATGAAAATTGTGAAGTCTGTTTTTATTTATTCTTTCATACCAGTGGGATTATTGGGATCTGGGTAATACTGGTCAAGATCACCCTTTTCCTTTCCTATGTTTTCTTTGGGCTATTGATTAAAAGTTGACAATAATTTTCCTGCCTTATTTCTTGCCTTTTTCTCATCAACCCCATTTTCTTTGAAATTATTTTAAATACTTTTGATTTTTGTATCTTTGTGACAAGTATAGACCTCATATTATGTGAGTCTGTGTACTGATTTTCTGTAATCTATAACAGTAACGTAGTTATATTCATTTTCTTAAAAATATTGGACCTTCTCCAGTTTGTCTTCATACAATTTCTTATGTTATCAGTTACTAAAGGTTTTGTTTTGTAGGGAAGTTACTGTGGAGAGACAGTTTTATTTTTTGTCTTATCTTAGATTCTTGCCTCTTCCTATTGTCTGGCATACTGGCATTTCTGTTTTTCCCAGTTTTGTGTATCTTTATGTATGAGTTTTTGCTGCTTAAATAAATTCATATGATTAATACATTGGCTTTGGATTTTTTATAACCTTATCAGATATTACTGTCTCTGTCTCGTAATTATACTCAGGTATCAACATGACCCATCCATAGTCATCTAAGCAAACATCAGTTGAGTATGTTCTTAAACCAGAGTATCTGATTTCTGCCTGAAACACATTGTGTTGATTGATAGTTGATGTGGGAAGAAGAAATCCACTGAGTTAGCAGTGTCTCTTAGCAAATGGTCTGGGGCTGCTAAAGAGAAATAGCTGAATACAGGAGACTGAAAAAGTAAAAGAGAAAAATAAAAAAAAAACAATGGCCCCACATGTTTACCTTCAAGTTCTGAGTTTCTCTCCTAAGGTCCCAAAAAGATAGACAGTCGCCTAAGGGTAACAACAAAATCAGTGCATTACCAGAGTAGGTTTTACTTAAATAATTTAATCACAGCAATAGTATTTCATTCATCCTTTCCTAGAAATATTGCAGGGATTAATTCATTCCAACTTTCAGGACTTCTATCATCTTAATAAAGTTGGTCTTCATTGTGCTTCAGCTGTGTTGGAATACTCATGACATGCTGTGGTAGGATCGATGGATCCTGGTAGTGACTTATTGTTCTGATGGTTGTTTTTGTTTTTACACTTGTGTCCAGTTATCTTGCTTTGAGGTGATTGTGGGTCTAAGTGCTGATTTCTCAGTTTTTTGTTGGAATTGTGTTTTTCCTTGCCTTCTTTTGCTTTCTGAACTTTTGATCTGAGGGCCTATAGTTTAACAGGGCTTCTCACCCCAATTTGAGGGTAGAAATCTTGCTGTAGGTGTGGATTTTGTTCCAGCATGTTATATCTGCCAATGTTTGAAGTTTTAAGAAGGGGAGAGAGGACAGAACCTGGTGATATTGTTGAGGGGGCATGGAGAGAGTAGGAGAGTTCTGAGGCCAGGTGGCCCATATGGACACATGGTGTATCATTTGTCTGAGCACAGGTATTCCTCTAAAGTTGGAGGCTACAACACAGAGATGAGGAGGTATTTGCAGTGTAAATAGTTTTGTGGGTTTCTGAAAGAATGGAGAACATCCCACTGGAGAGGAACCAATGTGACTTTCGGAAAGCTCGCATGAACTCCAGTCCAGAAGGGTGTCTTTGCCTCAATTTGCCTAGCTGTTCTTCTAACGTGTGTGACCTGCACTTGTGCAGAGGATATGAATCCAATTTGTTGATGGTTACATGGCTTTGGGGGTGGCAGCTAATGAGATGTTGGAGGATTCTGTCATGAGCTGCTATTCCACCTTACCTGTTTACTCTGGCTGGTGTTACAGGTGAATGAGAAAGAGATGTGTCCCTCAGTTGGGGGCTCAATATAGAAATATTCTTCTTATTCTGAATTGTAATTTATTCTATGCTTCTGTATGTTGGAAATCCTTAATTATACAATATGTGACAGTCAAGAAATTGTCTTGAGTAGCAGAAGAGAAATTGGAAATTTGTGATTTTGGCTCTGTTATATGTTATGAGAATCAATGAACTTGGAATAAATATACAGCTTCCCCTACCTCCACTCCTTCCAGCCCTGTCCACAATAACCA
This sequence comes from Cricetulus griseus, assembly GCF_003668045.3. NCBI lineage: Eukaryota > Metazoa > Chordata > Mammalia > Rodentia > Cricetidae > Cricetulus > Cricetulus griseus. The sequence goes on along the minus strand of NW_023277164.1, from coordinate 63,451 downwards.
TTCCCCCAAATCCACTTATACTCTGTTTCCCTTCAAAAAAGAGAAGGCCTCCCACGAATATCAACCAAATATACCATGTCAAGGTGCAATAAGACTAGGAACAAACCCCCATACAAGGCTGATCAAGGTAACTCAGTAGAAGGAAAAGTGTCCAAAGAGCCGGCAAAAAGAGTCAGAGAAACCACAGGAGCTACTGGTAGGAATTCCACAAACAAACCAAGCCAAACAACTAAAGCATTTTTGCAGAGTTCTTGACAAAGTGTTGTGCAGGCTCCATGATTGCAGCTTGTCTTTATCTGAATCTTTATGAGCATTGTTAAGTTCATGTTGTGTGAAATGTTCTCCTGTTTTCTGGCATTAGGGAAATGTCCAGAAATATACAAGGATGGCCTGAAATAAGATCCTAAGCAATAGTGATGGGGCGATCCTAAATGTCCTTGACAAATAAGGAGAATGATGACTACCTTATATGCCATCTTAGAGCCTTCATACAGCAGCTGATGGAAGCAGAAGCAGACACCCACAGCTAAGCACTGAGCCAAATGCCTGGAATCCAGTTGTAGAGAGTGAGATGTAATGAGCAATGTATTCACGACCAGGCTGTGGAAACCCTTATAAATAGATGACCTGAACAAGGAGGAGCACATTGACTTCAGACTGAGAGTTCAGAGCCAGCATAGGACACAATAAGGCCCTCTGAATGTGGGAGTCAGTTAGGAGAGCTGGGCACTCTATGGGGGCCCTAGTCATGGAACAGTATTTATCTCTATTGTACGAATGGACATTGGGAGCCCATTCCCCATAGAGGGATACTTTTTCAGCCTAGACACTGGGGAATGACTAGGCCCTGCCACAAATAATGTGATGGACTTTGATTCCCCGTGGAAGTCTTCTCTTTTTCTATTGAGCAGAAGAGGGATAGGATGAGGTTCAATCACAGGTATGGACAGATGGGAGGGGCACGGAATTGGTACTGCTACATAAAGTAACGTTTCTAATTTAAATTTTAAAAATTAGAAAACATAAAAGCTCATCTGAATGAGTAAACTCTTAAGTTTACCAGGACCAGATGTCTGAAGCAGTAATTTACCTTCAGCAATTCTTTATCACCTCACAGGATCACCTATCCAACTATAGGTTCTATCCCATCCATTCCACCCTACATCATCTGTGCTCACATTTAGATCTTAATTGTTAAAAAACAATGAAGAAAATGACTAAATATCATATACTGAAATTAAAGACACATATAAATATTATAAAAAGGAGACTATGACTTCATGCTTAAAGGGAAAATAGGGCTGCAAAATTAATGTGAGATAAATGAGCCATAAAGGGTGTTTTAATTACATTTATAAGTTATTCAAATCTTGTATATGCATTTTATATTAAATTATGAAGTGTATATTGCAATTAAATATGAGCTGTACACTGGAGATTATCATCAGAAATGTTAAATGTGTGGACTGAGAAGGTTAAGCCTCAAACTCAAGTGTCTATGACTTACATACTTTTAAATAGGGCATAACAACCAATAAATCAAAAACAACTAGGTGGAATACATTGGAAAATTTATCAGTATATATAACTAAAAGTGGGATGAAATTGGAGGGGTTTTGGCTTAACAATGGAAAGTAAGGATAAATTGATGGGAAGTTTCCTAGAACAATGGTTGTAAACCTTAGTGTTGTGATGATGCATAACCATGAAATTATTTCTATTGCTACTAAATTACTGTAATTTAGGCAGTGCTATGAATTGTAATGAAAATACTTTTAGAGATAGAAGTTTGCAAAGAGTTTCAACCCACGGTGTGAGAACGAATGGTGTGATCTGTGACTTCTATGCTGTTAAATTTAACCCTTTTAGCTAGCTGATATTAAAAAGTGTGTGAAATGGCTGAATGGATGAAGGTAGTTGCTCCCATGTCTTCCTACCTTGCTTTGAATCTTTAGGACCTATGTTGGGGGGTGAAAGCAAATTGACTCCTGAGGATTGTGATATGATCTACACACTGTCACACACAAGCACACACACACACACACACACACACACACACACACACACACACATGCATGCATGTGCATGCATAAACACAGATAAATAAATAAATATTTAAGACATAAAATTAAGGGGTAAGAGTTAGTTAACCCTTCCATGTACATCAACTGAGTGGGTAATTTTTAATGCAGTGTCTAACTTCAGGAAAATTATATAAACATGCAACATTATTTAAAACTATCATGTTTATTATTTAGAATGTTATTTATATACCCTCTATAATCAATGTTATCAATAATAATAAAAATGAACAAACACATACTCTTCAAAATTCTGGTTTGACTTGCAAAATCTGCTGTCTTTGAAGAAGGTAGTAGCACAACATCATGACTCCTAATTTCATGTATCTAGGGTCATACGTAATACTGTAGCCATTATTGTTAAGGTCATTATTGTTTGAAAAACAGGAAACTTAGAAGTAATTACTTTGTTGCAATTGAGACTGGAATAGAAATTTTCCTCAGAGATAACCTCAATTATCTATATGTATGAAAAGCTCAAATAAAATTAGCCATTGATTTTTGCACTCAAAAAGTATGAGTGGAAACATAAATACAATACATTTTAACATTGAAACTTAAATTTGTATCAATATACAAAAATTTGTATCACACACAAAGATTTTTTAAGCAAGAGTACAAACATATTAACAGTGTGTTGTAAGAGAAATTAACATAAATTCCTATTAATATACAAAACATTTGAAATAACTAATTGTTTTTAAGTTACATTAGATTCAGTAATCTACCCTTTTATTTTATGATTCCTATATTTCCCTAAACATAAGTTATCCATGACCCATCAAATAATCAAAAGACTCCCACCCACCAAAATTTGGGAATGTGGGAGTCATGTTATCCAGATGTTTCCTGCTGATGGCATCCTTAAGGGGTCACTGAGAAAATTTGAGATTAAGTTTAATTCCTGCAATGAGCAACAGTAACTTTAGTTGATATATATGGCCTGTCAACTTCAAGTGGTCTCACTTGCTCTAACAATATCTATGTCAACCTGGAGCAAATCCATAGCCTCTTGTTTTCTGTGGAAACAAAAGCAGAATTGCTCCTCCAAAGCAGTTTTGATTCTCATTTGACAAATATATTTTACTGTTTTAAAGTTAAGATATTTGTAAAGTGTATAGACTCCTCTATTTCTACAATCGCTCTTTCAATTCCATTTACATCTGGAGCAATTTAACTGTTTGTCTTTTAGCCTTTTTAATGCCAAAGCAAACTTTAGATTGCTAAGCCACACATGGATCTTCATCATGCTCTCTCAGATGTCAATGCCCTCTTAGGATTTCATGGGAGCAAAGTCTAAAACTCAGAGCATAGTCATATATAGATGGAGAAGAACAACACACAACCTTCCTAGAGCTCTAGCATTCGCATGATTGTGCTCTGACAATCATTTTGACTGAATTATCCTTACTACTTAGTGTACTGTCTGTTCAAAGGTAAACAGTAGGGAGAAATTCATTAAGGCAATATTTTTCAGCATCCTCAGCCCTTACATTAAAATATAGCATGTCGGGTAAAATTTACTTAAATGTTTAATCCTTTAGCTCTTTAGCTTTATACCTTTTGGTGAGGGAACCTCCCAGGTCCCAAATTGATACACAGTTGCATGTTATATAATGCATGTCCTTTACTTGGCCCATTTCTAGCCAATTTTTCTCTAGTTAAATGATCCAATCTACCTTTCACCTCTTGACTTTTACCTTTCTCCATTTATGTATATCTTCCTTTACTTCCTACTTCATGGCATGTTGTGTGGCTGTGTATCTGGCCCTGTAATCTTCTTTTTCTTGAGCCTTCCTCCTTGTTTCCAGATTTATCCTTCTGTGTATACTTTGTTCCTGATACCACAGCCTATCCTTTCTCCTGACTCACTATTGGATAAAAACCTCTTCATCAGAATATCACCTGTTGTATTCAGGCAAAGAAGAACAGCTTCATAAAATTAAATTAATACTTCAGAGAAAAATCAAAACATAGTTCATTAAGCAAATTTTCTATAGCATAAAAGTAACACATTTTTAAATAAGGTTCTACAGAAACACACATTTGCAATATGGTCAGTATTTTGCTTTAAATTGCATACATGTATGTCATATTTTAGAATGCCATGAAGTATAAAGATGTGCATATTGACTTCACTTGGGAAGAGTGGATATAGGTAAGAGTATATTTTCCTTCCCATTATAAAATAATAAGACAACTGTTCCTTCGTGATTGGTGCTCTTCTTTAATTTGATTGAGAAAGAAAAAGAATGCAATAAATAAATCAAAGTTACAAAGCTCATCGAGGACAGTAACATATTTTTTGCACATTTGCCTATATTATTTCTCAATAATACTCTATACATTTTCTTGCCCTATATTTTCGGATACTCTTGGGAAGACAATATTATTGAAGAACATTGTGCAAGTTCAAAAAGACATAACAGGTAATTTTCATTTACAAGCTCACAGAAATGTGTCTCTGAAGAAATTGAAATGTGTCCTGAAGTTTGAAACAGAAACAGCAGTGTATTTAAGCACAGCTTAATTTGCAGTGATGATTATTAAATTCTCACAAGAACATAGAACTCCTTTTCAAGTAGTTTAACTGGATTTGTAAGGCAATATTTTAAGAAAGAAGACAAGGAAATAATGCATTGAGAGAAACTGCCACTTAAATCATTACACCACGAAAGCTATGCTGTAGTACAGTAAATCCACTTATTTCATACTACCTATATTACTAAAGATATAGAAAAGATTGAATTGATAGTGATGTCTCCAAAACTTCCATTAAGCAAATACTCCATAGAAAAGTTGGTTTTACTCATGTACTTCCTGTGACAGGAGCAATTATTGTCAAGAGTCAAGGGGCAGTTATTGTAGGGAATGTGTAATCACAATAACACATATCTATAAGGAACAGAAAGTCAAACTGAATTAAATGAGGAAGCCTCTTTTTTCTAATCTTCACATTATTAAGAATATCATGTACTAGTCAGGATACAAGCCATTTCAGCAAAGAGATATGTAGAACATGATATACCTCTCTTGCAGGATATTAAAAAGTCGTGTAGTAGTCCCCATTTTGAGCATACTTGCTGAATTTGATTCAAGTGTACCAGGAATTTGTTTTCCATCTTCATTGATAATACACCAAGCTCACTCTGTAGAAAAGCCTTATGACTCTATGACTGTGTAAATACTTCTGTTTGTTGTAGTTCATTAGCAAATGTATTATGACTCACAGAGAAGGAAAAGTTAATAATACAAAAAAGGATGATAAACTTCTGAATTTTTCTAGTTCTCCTCATTAAGTGAATAATCACCTGTAGAAAAAGGTTCTGAAACTGAGAACCATGTAATAAAGGATTATATATTCACAGCTATTTTCAAAGATACATGCAACCCTTAAAGAAGGGGAAAAGAAGAATGTAAGCACAGTGATAAAACTATAATATCTGGTTCTTCTTTACAACTGAAATAAATTGTAATATTAATTTATACTGGTAACAAGATTCAACATTGTATTGAATATTTTAAAGCACTTACATATGACCCTTTTCCTGGCAGGCATGAAAGAAGGCAAACTGGAGAGAATTCTTCCGTCTACACACAATGTGATAAAGCCTTTGAAAATAACAGTTATCTCCAAAGTCATGAATCAAAACACACTGGAGAGAAATCATATGAATGTAACCACTGTGGTAAAGCCTTTGCATATCACAGTTATCTTCTTATTCATAAAGAAGACACAGAGGAGAGAAAACCTACAAATGTAATCAATGTGGTAAAGCGTTTTCTCATCACAGTACTCTTCAAATGCATAAAAACATACATACTGGATAGAAACCGTATGAATGTAGTCAGTGTGGTAAAGCCTTTTCTCGTCAGAGTACTCTTCAAATTCATAAAAGGACACATACTGGAGAGAAACTGTATGAATGCAATCAGTGTGGTAAAGCCTTTTCTCGTCACAGTCATCTTCAAATTCATAAAAGGACACATACTGGAGAGAAACACTATGAATGTAATCAGTGTGGCAAAGCCTTTTCTCATCACAGTGCTCTTCAAAGACATAAAAGATCACATACTGGAGAGAAACCCTATGAATGTAATCAGTGTGGTAAAGCCTTTGCTCAGCACAGTACTCTTCAAATGCATAAGAGGACACATACCGGAGAGAAACCCTATGAATGTAATCAGTGTGGAAAAGCCTTTGCTCGGCACAGTCATCTTCAAAGTCATAAAAGGACACAACCTGTAGAGAAACCCTATGAATGTAATCAGTGTGGTAAAGCCTTTTCTCATCACAGTGCTCTTCAAAGTCATAAAAGATCACATACTGGAGAGAAACCCTATGAATGTAATCAGTGTCGTAAAGTCTTACCACCTTAGTCTTCACATACATAAAAGGACACATAATCGATAGATACCATAGGAAAGTAACCAGTGTGGTGAATCTTTTTCACAGCACAGTAATTGACTGCATCAGAAATTAACTTATACTTGGTGATTATGGAAATTTCCAAGGCCAAATCTCAAAAAAATGAGGGAAATGTACAAAAGAAATGACCAGGATGGAAGCTGACAATAAATGTCTTTAAAAGATGGTTGGCTAACCAAAACCACAAGAGTGAGTTTATCTCCCATATGATAATAGGCATCATTGGGAGATCACAAGTCCACATGTGAGATGAACCCCTGCTTTATTTTATACCTCCTGTTAGGACAAATTAGGCACTCTCAGGCTCGAAGTCTGACTTGTCTGAATGGGCTCATATTCTGCTTCCCTGATACCTGTAAACATTCAGTTTGGAACTCTGAATGGTGGTGACTTGTTGGGAGCCATGCAGGTTGGCATTAACCTTTACTAAACTTGGCACACCACATGGTCATAGAACTGTCTTTTGATTATAAATGACTCCCAGAAGCATGATCACCCAGAAGTAACAACATGATCGAGACATCAATGTATTGTTCCTAACACAGGTCCACTTACCTAAGCAACCCTCCCGCATCTCACCATTTACCTAGGTAACCCTCCTTCTCCCCACCACTCATGAACTTTTGACCCTGCCAGCATCTTCTTTCTGTTGTTTTCTAACATCCTGGTTGAATGAACACCTTTATCTTGGGCTCTTCTCCCCCTCCAACTTTACCTCATACTACTGACTATATAGGGTAGCCTAGAAAAAATAAAATTTGCCACTTAATCAGAATCCTGTCTGTGGTCATTCTCTCTTGTCACTTGTCCCCATTCCCCTCCCTCGATATCTTGCTGTAGATTGCCGTTCCACAGGTCCAGACAACTACAGTGACTAGAGATCATATACAGATTTTGGCAAGAAACTGTATTGAAGTCACTGTATGGATTAGTCCATATTTTATTTCCAGAGCTGTGGAAAATGGAAGAATTTTTAGGGAGATACCTTAAGTTTTGATGCTTGAGTATCAAATGCCACACAGGATTCTTTGGTTGTAGCTGAGGACAAGCTGACATATACTGTATTTTTTTCCTTTCATCTGTGATGGGTCAGCCCCCTTCACTTCTCCCACTCTTTAATTTTTGGCAAATCATGCTGTTGTCAGTGACAGTACCCGCTGTCCCTATTGGGACTGTAATGCTTCTCAGTCCACACCAGCAATCACTGGTACCTTCCTGATTCACAGGAATAAGGTTGTTCTATGTGACATTTATATCACCCCCATTGAGTAATATCTAGTGAAAGAGTAGAGACCATGAAATTCTAAATTCCAAGTGAATTTCATTTGGGAAAAGACTGATTCCTGCAGATAAGATTCTATCTACTGTAGCAATATTTATGGCTTCTCTGAACATCTTGCTGGAGAGGCAGGACCTGAGACTTTGGGTAGGTTTCAGATGGAAAAACTTTTAATATATGGCTTACTTATATTTCTTAGCTGTGCATATCACTTACCTTCCATCTAAACCTGTTATGACCCAAGGATGAATTACTTATCTTATGTCTACATCACTGTTCCAGATAGTATCAGGCAGGAATAATCTCCCTATTTTTCTATTAATAACAGCATGTTCAATGCTGAAATAATAAAACAATCAACAGGAATGGAATCAGCAGAATTTCTGCAAATATTTGCAAATACTTTATTCACACCTACTTAAAAGAATTAAGAAGGTAATAAATTGGGAAAGAAGAAGAAAGTGATGCCATATGTTTTAAATAAAATGGATAAAAATAAATGTTACATAAAAATTTGGCTAGAAAGTGAGCTTAGCAGTAATGATCACTGGGTATTGTTGCATTGGACATAGATTGTATTTCTAGAAACAGTGGTTGCTAATCATCTCCTGCAACATCTGTTCCAAGGCAACCGTTTCCCTCTTCTGGCCTCTTCAGGTACTGCAAACATCCAAATGTGGAAACACACACATATACATAAAGTTTAAAAATAAAATTCTGTACAGTAATGTCATAGCCTTGAGATAGACAGCAGTAATGACTTGTCAAAAAAATTCTATTCCTCCACAGAAGCATATGTGGCCTTCCTCTGAGGAAGCTTGCCCAGAAGGAAAGAAATAGCTATCATTCACAGTGTGCATTTGTGTTTTTCCCAATTTTTTGTATTTGTGTGCTTTTATGTGTGAGGACTGTGGTACTGATATATCTTTTACATGTATCTCTAACAGTATGCATTATAATGTACTATAATAAATCACACATTTCCAGGCGTTGGTGGCGCACGCCTTTAATCCCAGCACTGGGAGGCAGAGGCAGGAGGATCTCTGTGAGTTCAAGGCCAGCCTAGTCTCCAGAGCGAGTGCCAGGATAGGCTCCAAAGCTACACAGAGAAACCCTGTCTCAAAAAACCAAATAAATAAATAAAATAAATCACACATTATAATATATTTATATCTACATCATAACATATACTCTTAAAGATAGTTTTTCTTTGTAAATCTCCATCAGCCTAAGTAGTTAGAGTTGCAATCTTCTATCACTATTAAATTTTCCAAAGCATAACCTCATGCCAAAATAAAGGAGACTTACCGATGACAGTTGTTAGTATTCAGCCATCTGTACTATCCTGTACTTGGATTTCTGACAGGATATGCCTTCAGCTTCAGCTACTAAGAGGGCCACCAGTGTATTTTCATTGTGTTCCTTTTTAAAAGGGCCCTGCCCATATCCCATTCTGCTCTTCCTCTATCCCTCTCTGTGTCTGTCGCCTCTCTCTCTCTCTCTCTCTCTCTCTCTCTCTCTCTCTCTCTCTCTCTCCGCTTCCCTCTCTCCTATTGCTCCTGTCCCTGAAGCCTGGTCTCTCCTCTCCCTTTCCCCATGTTATCATCCCTTTTCCTAATAAAATACCTTCTGGTTGAACCCTGTCAGAAGTGGCTTTCTTAAATTCAAACAGCTTATATGGAATGCAAACTCTTTGCCAAGATGGATCCTCTTTTAATATAAACCACCAGTGGATACATGCTGTTAATAAAGAAGTTATAGCAAAACAAATTTGCCTTTCCTGTTGTAAAATACATATCCCACAGTGGTTCTCTAAAAAAAGTGTTAATTTTGAACTTGCTTTGAAAAGTTTTCATATCCTCACTCTGAGTAATTGATTGCATTCAATCATCAATTGTAGAAAATAATATGGTGTCCACCTTATCCACAACAGAAATTGTTTTCTTCATCATAGGGAAATGAAATGCATTTAGCACTCAGAGCTATTTCCTCCAAGGTTCAAACAGCAGACTGCTTTAAGCAAATATCTCACTTTCTGGTGAAACAGCCTTCTACTCCCAACCCATTTTCTCCTATTGCCATTTGAGGGAATTGGAGTTTACAGGGGAAATGCTGGCCATTGATTTCTTTGAACTTTTATTTTGACTGTAATCTTGTCATTCCTATTTAAAGGACAGTTTTATAATTACAGGTCTATTTGGTGTCTCCTTTTATCAGTGGTGCCATTAATTTTGTATGGTTTCATTTATTATAATTTAATTATAATACAGTTTCTCTAAAAATGAGGAACCTTTACCTAATTTTGTATTCTGAGAATTTACTGCATGTGAGTTCTTTGAGATTTTGTTAGTCTGTAGACTTTTTTGGGGAAGACGGGTTTACTTTTCTCCCTTTGATCTTAGAGTCTTCCCTCTTTATTTCTTTGTATATCTGTGTTTCCATGTTTTCCCTGTCATTATTGTTTATGATTTTGCTTGTTAATTGGTTTTTATGGTTAGTACATTGGTATTGGATTTTTAAAATACTCTCCTGTATTGTTTTCTTTCCCAGTTTGCTTCAATTCTTAAAATGACATAAGCAAGTGTCATCTGATGGAAACACAGCTGATGTCTTGACCAGATCATCAGGGCTAGTTTCAGTGTCTGTGAGAGATTGTGTCACATGGTGATGGTTGTGGGAAGGTTCTTCCAATGAGAATGACAATATCCCTGGGGAAGTTGCACTCTGCTGATTAAGAAAGCTGAGCCGGGAGGTGGTGGCTACTTTTATCCCAGAACTTGGAAGGCAAAGGTACATGGAAACACAAAAATAAAGAAACACAGAATATATCATATAAAACTTAGAGAAAACATATGTACATGTACAGATTAAGATAAATGGGACTGGGTTAATTATAGGTTAATTTTATCTTGGAGTATTCACTTGCATAATAAACTGATTAATCCAAAAGTTCTAGCTATAAGGATTCATACCCAGCTGCTCTCCATGACCCAAAGGGAACCAAAAGAGAGCAAGCCTGTCCTGAACCCCAGACCAAATACCATGCTCAAGTTCACCCCTGTGACCATGCAGAAATGGGCATGGTCAGTGCCATAAGTGAGTCTGGTTGCATCTCTCACTACAATTCCTCTTTTATTCTAAAGAAAAAGATTTATACTTGATACAAAACTATATACAAAGAGAACATATGTCATGTATGCACTAAGAGACAGAAAAGTAAGAACACACACCTTTAAAACCTATTGCCAGTGAAGTAACAAGAACAAATAGCAAGAAGTATATACCCAGTAAGTCCTAGGTTAAAGGCAAAACAGATTTCCATAGAGTTGCCTTAAAATGGAAAGTTTAAGTCTTGTATCTAAAATTTCTATCCAGGAAGAGAGAACAATACTTCTGACATCATGTCTGCTTGTAGAGAAAAATACTGACAACATCCTGTAGCTAAGAATGAAGAAAACTGTTATTTTTCAGGAAGTTTTCATTTAGAGAATATGTGAGAAAAACTATGGAGTCTGTAGTCCCATCCATGCAGATATGGATTGTAATAGCTCAAAGGGCCAAATGAAGGGGAACCTCCCTTGTGATATAGCAGTGTTGTAGATACAGCATCCTGCAATGCCTAAATATAAGCATGCATGACAATAAGACTAAATCCCAATTTATATAATAGAGTTGGGTTAATAATCTATCATCACTGGCAACACAGGTTCATTATTAGTAAAATAATCCTTAGGGATACTCTCTGCCTAGACACACAGGGGATTGTCTAGGCCAAGCTAGAAATGACATGATAGACTTTGAATATCCCCTGGAAGGCCTCACCCACCCTAGCATTCAGACTGGGGTTGAGATGAGGACATGGGGCAGGGGAGGAGGAGAGGGAGAGGGTAGGAACTGTGACAGACATGAAAATAAACTTGTTTCCAATAAATAAAAAAAGGAAACTAATCCAGCATGTGGGTAGCCCAAAACATTACCTTGGAGGGAATTCAATGAGAAGTATGAGTATTTTATTACTTTCAATTCTCCAGCTTCAATTT
>NW_023277164.1:39508-51592 GCF_003668045.3 Cricetulus griseus | reverse complement strand
AATTTGATTCCATTGGGCTACCTGTCTTTTAAATTATTTTTCTAAGTTGTTTTGTTATTGAGCATCAGTGGGGTTGTTTTTACCTGAAACAAAGGGAATTGCTAGGAGATGCTGATCCATAGCAAGAGAACACCTCCACTTCTGGAGAGATATCTTGAGCATGGTGCTTCTGTTTTAGAAGAAATACCAGTAGCTTGAGTGTCAAAAATAACAGTTCAAGGATCATTTGAGGTAATTTTATGAAAATTGTGAAGTCTGTTTTTATTTATTCTTTCATACCAGTGGGATTATTGGGATCTGGGTAACATTGGTCAAGATCACCCTTTTCCTTTCCTATGTTTTCTTTGGGCTATTGATTAAAAGTTGACAATAATTTTCCTGCCTTATTTCTTGCCTTTTTCTCATCAACCCCATCTTCTTTGAAATTATTTTAAATACTTTTGATTTTTGTATCTTTGTGACAAGTATAGACCTCATATTATGTGAGTCTGTGTACTGATTTTCTGTAATCTATAACAGTAACGTAGTTATATTCATTTTCTTAAAAATATTGGACCTTCTCCAGTTTGTCTTCATACAATTTCTTATGTTATCAGTTACTAAAGGTTTTGTTTTGTAGGGAAGTTACTGTGGAGAGACAGTTTTATTTTTTGTCTTATCTTAGATTCTTGCCTCTTCCTATTGTCTGGCATACTGGCATTTCTGTTTTTCCCAGTTTTGTGTATCTTTATGTATGAGTTTTTGCTGCTTAAATAAATTCATATGATTAATACATTGGCTTTGGATTTTTTATAACCTTATCAGATATTACTGTCTCTGTCTCGTAATTATACTCAGGTATCAACATGACCCATCCATAGTCATCTAAGCAAACATCAGTTGAGTATGTTCTTAAACCAGAGTATCTGATTTCTGCCTGAAACACATTGTGTTGATTGATAGTTGATGTGGGAAGAAGAAATCCACTGAGTTAGCAGTGTCTCTTAGCAAATGGTCTGGGGCTGCTAAAGAGAAATAGCTGAATACAGGAGACTGAAAAAGTAAAAGAGAAAAATAAAAAAAAAACAATGGCCCCACATGTTTACCTTCAAGTTCTGAGTTTCTCTCCTAAGGTCCCAAAAAGATAGACAGTCGCCTAAGGGTAACAACAAAATCAGTGCATTACCAGAGTAGGTTTTACTTAAATAATTTAATCACAGCAATAGTATTTCATTCATCCTTTCCTAGAAATATTGCAGGGATTAATTCATTCCAACTTTCAGGACTTCTATCATCTTAATAAAGTTGGTCTTCATTGTGCTTCAGCTGTGTTGGAATACTCATGACATGCTGTGGTAGGATCGATGGATCCTGGTAGTGACTTATTGTTCTGATGGTTGTTTTTGTTTTTACACTTGTGTCCAGTTATCTTGCTTTGAGGTGATTGTGGGTCTAAGTGCTGATTTCTCAGTTTTTTGTTGGAATTGTGTTTTTCCTTGCCTTCTTTTGCTTTCTGAACTTTTGATCTGAGGGCCTATAGTTTAACAGGGCTTCTCACCCCAATTTGAGGGTAGAAATCTTGCTGTAGGTGTGGATTTTGTTCCAGCATGTTATATCTGCCAATGTTTGAAGTTTTAAGAAGGGGAGAGAGGACAGAACCTGGTGATATTGTTGAGGGGGCATGGAGAGAGTAGGAGAGTTCTGAGGCCAGGTGGCCCATATGGACACATGGTGTATCATTTGTCTGAGCACAGGTATTCCTCTAAAGTTGGAGGCTACAACACAGAGATGAGGAGGTATTTGCAGTGTAAATAGTTTTGTGGGTTTCTGAAAGAATGGAGAACATCCCACTGGAGAGGAACCAATGTGACTTTCGGAAAGCTCGCATGAACTCCAGTCCAGAAGGGTGTCTTTGCCTCAATTTGCCTAGCTGTTCTTCTAACGTGTGTGACCTGCACTTGTGCAGAGGATATGAATCCAATTTGTTGATGGTTACATGGCTTTGGGGGTGGCAGCTAATGAGATGTTGGAGGATTCTGTCATGAGCTGCTATTCCACCTTACCTGTTTACTCTGGCTGGTGTTACAGGTGAATGAGAAAGAGATGTGTCCCTCAGTTGGGGGCTCAATATAGAAATATTCTTCTTATTCTGAATTGTAATTTATTCTATGCTTCTGTATGTTGGAAATCCTTAATTATACAATATGTGACAGTCAAGAAATTGTCTTGAGTAGCAGAAGAGAAATTGGAAATTTGTGATTTTGGCTCTGTTATATGTTATGAGAATCAATGAACTTGGAATAAATATACAGCTTCCCCTACCTCCACTCCTTCCAGCCCTGTCCACAATAACCATTCCCCCAAATCCACTTATACTCTGTTTCCCTTCAAAAAAGAGAAGGCCTCCCACGAATATCAACCAAATATACCATGTCAAGGTGCAATAAGACTAGAACAAACCCCCATACAAGGCTGATCAAGGTAACTCAGTAGAAGGAAAAGTGTCCAAAGAGCCGGCAAAAGAGTCAGAGAAACCACAGGAGCTACTGGTAGGAATCCAACAAACAAACCAAGCCAAACAACTAAAGCATTTTTGCAGAGTTCTTGACAAAGTGTTGTGCAGGCTCCATGATTGCAGCTTGTCTTTATCTGAATCTTTATGAGCATTGTTAAGTTCATGTTGTGTGAAATGTTCTCCTGTTTTCTGGCATTAGGGAAATGTCCAGAAATATACAAGGATGGCCTGAAATAAGATCCTAAGCAATAGTGATGGGGCGATCCTAAATGTCCTTGACAAATAAGGAGAATGATGACTACCTTATATGCCATCTTAGAGCCTTCATACAGCAGCTGATGGAAGCAGAAGCAGACACCCACAGCTAAGCACTGAGCCAAATGCCTGGAATCCAGTTGTAGAGAGTGAGATGTAATGAGCAATGTATTCACGACCAGGCTGTGGAAACCCTTATAAATAGATGACCTGAACAAGGAGGAGCACATTGACTTCAGACTGAGAGTTCAGAGCCAGCATAGGACACAATAAGGCCCTCTGAATGTGGGAGTCAGTTAGGAGAGCTGGGCACTCTATGGGGGCCCTAGTCATGGAACAGTATTTATCTCTATTGTACGAATGGACATTGGGAGCCCATTCCCCATAGAGGGATACTTTTTCAGCCTAGACACTGGGGAATGACTAGGCCCTGCCACAAATAATGTGATGGACTTTGATTCCCCGTGGAAGTCTTCTCTTTTTCTATTGAGCAGAAGAGGGATAGGATGAGGTTCAATCACAGGTATGGACAGATGGGAGGGGCACGGAATTGGTACTGCTACATAAAGTAACGTTTCTAATTTAAATTTTAAAAATTAGAAAACATAAAAGCTCATCTGAATGAGTAAACTCTTAAGTTTACCAGGACCAGATGTCTGAAGCAGTAATTTACCTTCAGCAATTCTTTATCACCTCACAGGATCACCTATCCAACTATAGGTTCTATCCCATCCATTCCACCCTACATCATCTGTGCTCACATTTAGATCTTAATTGTTAAAAAACAATGAAGAAAATGACTAAATATCATATACTGAAATTAAAGACACATATAAATATTATAAAAAGGAGACTATGACTTCATGCTTAAAGGGAAAATAGGGCTGCAAAATTAATGTGAGATAAATGAGCCATAAAGGGTGTTTTAATTACATTTATAAGTTATTCAAATCTTGTATATGCATTTTATATTAAATTATGAAGTGTATATTGCAATTAAATATGAGCTGTACACTGGAGATTATCATCAGAAATGTTAAATGTGTGGACTGAGAAGGTTAAGCCTCAAACTCAAGTGTCTATGACTTACATACTTTTAAATAGGGCATAACAACCAATAAATCAAAAACAACTAGGTGGAATACATTGGAAAATTTATCAGTATATATAACTAAAAGTGGGATGAAATTGGAGGGGTTTTGGCTTAACAATGGAAAGTAAGGATAAATTGATGGGAAGTTTCCTAGAACAATGGTTGTAAACCTTAGTGTTGTGATGATGCATAACCATGAAATTATTTCTATTGCTACTAAATTACTGTAATTTAGGCAGTGCTATGAATTGTAATGAAAATACTTTTAGAGATAGAAGTTTGCAAAGAGTTTCAACCCACGGTGTGAGAACGAATGGTGTGATCTGTGACTTCTATGCTGTTAAATTTAACCCTTTTAGCTAGCTGATATTAAAAAGTGTGTGAAATGGCTGAATGGATGAAGGTAGTTGCTCCCATGTCTTCCTACCTTGCTTTGAATCTTTAGGACCTATGTTGGGGGGTGAAAGCAAATTGACTCCTGAGGATTGTGATATGATCTACACACTGTCACACACAAGCACACACACACACACACACACACACACACACACACACACACATGCATGCATGTGCATGCATAAACACAGATAAATAAATAAATATTTAAGACATAAAATTAAGGGGTAAGAGTTAGTTAACCCTTCCATGTACATCAACTGAGTGGGTAATTTTTAATGCAGTGTCTAACTTCAGGAAAATTATATAAACATGCAACATTATTTAAAACTATCATGTTTATTATTTAGAATGTTATTTATATACCCTCTATAATCAATGTTATCAATAATAATAAAAATGAACAAACACATACTCTTCAAAATTCTGGTTTGACTTGCAAAATCTGCTGTCTTTGAAGAAGGTAGTAGCACAACATCATGACTCCTAATTTCATGTATCTAGGGTCATACGTAATACTGTAGCCATTATTGTTAAGGTCATTATTGTTTGAAAAACAGGAAACTTAGAAGTAATTACTTTGTTGCAATTGAGACTGGAATAGAAATTTTCCTCAGAGATAACCTCAATTATCTATATGTATGAAAAGCTCAAATAAAATTAGCCATTGATTTTTGCACTCAAAAAGTATGAGTGGAAACATAAATACAATACATTTTAACATTGAAACTTAAATTTGTATCAATATACAAAAATTTGTATCACACACAAAGATTTTTTAAGCAAGAGTACAAACATATTAACAGTGTGTTGTAAGAGAAATTAACATAAATTCCTATTAATATACAAAACATTTGAAATAACTAATTGTTTTTAAGTTACATTAGATTCAGTAATCTACCCTTTTATTTTATGATTCCTATATTTCCCTAAACATAAGTTATCCATGACCCATCAAATAATCAAAAGACTCCCACCCACCAAAATTTGGGAATGTGGGAGTCATGTTATCCAGATGTTTCCTGCTGATGGCATCCTTAAGGGGTCACTGAGAAAATTTGAGATTAAGTTTAATTCCTGCAATGAGCAACAGTAACTTTAGTTGATATATATGGCCTGTCAACTTCAAGTGGTCTCACTTGCTCTAACAATATCTATGTCAACCTGGAGCAAATCCATAGCCTCTTGTTTTCTGTGGAAACAAAAGCAGAATTGCTCCTCCAAAGCAGTTTTGATTCTCATTTGACAAATATATTTTACTGTTTTAAAGTTAAAGCATTCTTAAAGTATATAGACTCCTTTATTTCAACCAATCCCTCTTTCAATTCCATTTACATCTGTAGCTATTTAACTGTTTGTCTTTTAGCCTTTTTAATGCCAAAAGCAAAACATTTTTTTTTTTTTTTTGTTTTTTTTGTACTTTTTTTTTTTTTTTTTTTTTTTTTTTTTTTTTTTTTGTTTTTTTTTTTTTTTTTTTTTTTTTTTTTTTTTTTTTTTTTTTTGCTTTTTTTTTATTTTTTTTTTTTTTTTTTTTTTTTTTCGTTTTTTTTTTTTTTTTTTTTTTTTTTTTCTTTTATTTTTATTTTTGTTTTTTTTTTTGTTTTTTTTTTTTTTGTTTAGATTGCTAAGCCACACATGGATCTTCATCATGCTCTCTCAGATGTCAATGCCCTCTTAGGATTTCATGGGAGCAAAGTCTAAAACTCAGAGCATAGTCATATATAGATGGAGAAGAACAACACACAACCTTCCTAGAGCTCTAGCATTCGCATGATTGTGCTCTGACAATCATTTTGACTGAATTATCCTTACTACTTAGTGTACTGTCTGTTCAAAGGTAAACAGTAGGGAGAAATTCATTAAGGCAATATTTTTCAGCATCCTCAGCCCTTACATTAAAATATAGCATGTCGGGTAAAATTTACTTAAATGTTTAATCCTTTAGCTCTTTAGCTTTATACCTTTTGGTGAGGGAACCTCCCAGGTCCCAAATTGATACACAGTTGCATGTTATATAATGCATGTCCTTTACTTGGCCCATTTCTAGCCAATTTTTCTCTAGTTAAATGATCCAATCTACCTTTCACCTCTTGACTTTTACCTTTCTCCATTTATGTATATCTTCCTTTACTTCCTACTTCATGGCATGTTGTGTGGCTGTGTATCTGGCCCTGTAATCTTCTTTTTCTTGAGCCTTCCTCCTTGTTTCCAGATTTATCCTTCTGTGTATACTTTGTTCCTGATACCACAGCCTATCCTTTCTCCTGACTCACTATTGGATAAAAACCTCTTCATCAGAATATCACCTGTTGTATTCAGGCAAAGAAGAACAGCTTCATAAAATTAAATTAATACTTCAGAGAAAAATCAAAACATAGTTCATTAAGCAAATTTTCTATAGCATAAAAGTAACACATTTTTAAATAAGGTTCTACAGAAACACACATTTGCAATATGGTCAGTATTTTGCTTTAAATTGCATACATGTATGTCATATTTTAGAATGCCATGAAGTATAAAGATGTGCATATTGACTTCACTTGGGAAGAGTGGATATAGGTAAGAGTATATTTTCCTTCCCATTATAAAATAATAAGACAACTGTTCCTTCGTGATTGGTGCTCTTCTTTAATTTGATTGAGAAAGAAAAAGAATGCAATAAATAAATCAAAGTTACAAAGCTCATCGAGGACAGTAACATATTTTTTGCACATTTGCCTATATTATTTCTCAATAATACTCTATACATTTTCTTGCCCTATATTTTCGGATACTCTTGGGAAGACAATATTATTGAAGAACATTGTGCAAGTTCAAAAAGACATAACAGGTAATTTTCATTTACAAGCTCACAGAAATGTGTCTCTGAAGAAATTGAAATGTGTCCTGAAGTTTGAAACAGAAACAGCAGTGTATTTAAGCACAGCTTAATTTGCAGTGATGATTATTAAATTCTCACAAGAACATAGAACTCCTTTTCAAGTAGTTTAACTGGATTTGTAAGGCAATATTTTAAGAAAGAAGACAAGGAAATAATGCATTGAGAGAAACTGCCACTTAAATCATTACACCACGAAAGCTATGCTGTAGTACAGTAAATCCACTTATTTCATACTACCTATATTACTAAAGATATAGAAAAGATTGAATTGATAGTGATGTCTCCAAAACTTCCATTAAGCAAATACTCCATAGAAAAGTTGGTTTACTCATGTACTTGCTGTGACAGGAGCAATTATTGTCAAGAGTCAAGGGGCAGTTATTGTAGGGAATGTGTAATCACAATAACATATCTATAAGGAACAGAAAGTCAAACTGAATTAAATGAGGAAGCCTCTTTTTTCTAATCTTCACATTATTAAGAATATCATGTACTAGTCAGGATACAAGCCATTTCAGCAAAGAGATATGTAGAACATGATATACCTCTCTTGCAGGATATTAAAAAGTCGTGTAGTAGTCCCCATTTTGAGCATACTTGCTGAATTTGATTCAAGTGTACCAGGAATTTGTTTTCCATCTTCATTGATAATACACCAAGCTCACTCTGGAGAAAAGCCTTATGACTCTATGACTGTGTAAATACTTCTGTTTGTTGTAGTTCCTTAGCAAATGTATTATGACTCACAGAGAAGGAAAAGTTAATAATACAAAAAAGGATGATAAACTTCTGAATTTTTCTAGTTCTCCTCATTAAGTGAATAATCACCTGTAGAAAAAGGTTCTGAAACTGAGAACCATGTAATAAAGGATTATATATTCACAGCTATTTTCAAAGATACGTGCAACCCTTAAAGAAGGGGAAAAGAAGAATGTAAGCACAGTGATAAAACTATAATATCTGGTTCTTCTTTACAACTGAAATAAATTGTAATATTAATTTATACTGGTAACAAGATTCAACATTGTATTGAATATTTTAAAGCACTTACATATGACCCTTTTCCTGGCAGGCATGAAAGAAGGCAAACTGGAGAGAATTCTTCCGTCTACACACAATGTGATAAAGCCTTTGAAAATAACAGTTATCTCCAAAGTCATGAATCAAAACACACTGGAGAGAAATCATATGAATGTAACCACTGTGGTAAAGCCTTTGCATATCACAGTTATCTTCTTATTCATAAAGAAGACACAGAGGAGAGAAAACCTACAAATGTAATCAATGTGGTAAAGCGTTTTCTCATCACAGTACTCTTCAAATGCATAAAAACATACATACTGGATAGAAACCGTATGAATGTAGTCAGTGTGGTAAAGCCTTTTCTCGTCAGAGTACTCTTCAAATTCATAAAAGGACACATACTGGAGAGAAACTGTATGAATGCAATCAGTGTGGTAAAGCCTTTTCTCGTCACAGTCATCTTCAAATTCATAAAAGGACACATACTGGAGAGAAACACTATGAATGTAATCAGTGTGGCAAAGCCTTTTCTCATCACAGTGCTCTTCAAAGACATAAAAGATCACATACTGGAGAGAAACCCTATGAATGTAATCAGTGTGGTAAAGCCTTTGCTCAGCACAGTACTCTTCAAATGCATAAGAGGACACATACCGGAGAGAAACCCTATGAATGTAATCAGTGTGGAAAAGCCTTTGCTCGGCACAGTCATCTTCAAAGTCATAAAAGGACACAACCTGTAGAGAAACCCTATGAATGTAATCAGTGTGGTAAAGCCTTTTCTCATCACAGTGCTCTTCAAAGTCATAAAAGATCACATACTGGAGAGAAACCCTATGAATGTAATCAGTGTCGTAAAGTCTTACCACCTTAGTCTTCACATACATAAAAGGACACATAATCGATAGATACCATAGGAAAGTAACCAGTGTGGTGAATCTTTTTCACAGCACAGTAATTGACTGCATCAGAAATTAACTTATACTTGGTGATTATGGAAATTTCCAAGGCCAAATCTCAAAAAAATGAGGGAAATGTACAAAAGAAATGATCAGGATGGAAGCTGACAATAAATGTCTTTAAAAGATGGTTGGCTAACCAAAACCACAAGAGTGAGTTTATCTCCCATATGATAATAGGCATCATTGGGAGATCACAAGTCCACATGTGAGATGAACCCCTGCTTTATTTTATACCTCCTGTTAGGACAAATTAGGCACTCTCAGGCTCGAAGTCTGACTTGTCTGAATGGGCTCATATTCTGCTTCCCTGATACCTGTAAACATTCAGTTTGGAACTCTGAATGGTGGTGACTTGTTGGGAGCCATGCAGGTTGGCATTAACCTTTACTAAACTTGGCACACCACATGGTCATAGAACTGTCTTTTGATTATAAATGACTCCCAGAAGCATGATCACCCAGAAGTAACAACATGATCGAGACATCAATGTATTGTTCCTAACACAGGTCCACTTACCTAAGCAACCCTCCCGCATCTCACCATTTACCTAGGTAACCCTCCTTCTCCCCACCACTCATGAACTTTTGACCCTGCCAGCATCTTCTTTCTGTTGTTTTCTAACATCCTGGTTGAATGAACACCTTTATCTTGGGCTCTTCTCCCCCTCCAACTTTACCTCATACTACTGACTATATAGGGTAGCCTAGAAAAAATAAAATTTGCCACTTAATCAGAATCCTGTCTGTGGTCATTCTCTCTTGTCACTTGTCCCCATTCCCCTCCCTCGATATCTTGCTGTAGATTGCCGTTCCACAGGTCCAGACAACTACAGTGACTAGAGATCATATACAGATTTTGGCAAGAAACTGTATTGAAGTCACTGTATGGATTAGTCCATATTTTATTTCCAGAGCTGTGGAAAATGGAAGAATTTTTAGGGAGATACCTTAAGTTTTGATGCTTGAGTATCAAATGCCACACAGGATTCTTTGGTTGTAGCTGAGGACAAGCTGACATATACTGTATTTTTTTCCTTTCATCTGTGATGGGTCAGCCCCCTTCACTTCTCCCACTCTTTAATTTTTGGCAAATCATGCTGTTGTCAGTGACAGTACCCGCTGTCCCTATTGGGACTGTAATGCTTCTCAGTCCACACCAGCAATCACTGGTACCTTCCTGATTCACAGGAATAAGGTTGTTCTATGTGACATTTATATCACCCCCATTGAGTAATATCTAGTGAAAGAGTAGAGACCATGAAATTCTAAATTCCAAGTGAATTTCATTTGGGAAAAGACTGATTCCTGCAGATAAGATTCTATCTACTGTAGCAATATTTATGGCTTCTCTGAACATCTTGCTGGAGAGGCAGGACCTGAGACTTTGGGTAGGCTTTCAGATGGAAAAACTTTTAATATATGGCTTACTTATATTTCTTAGCTGTGCATATCACTTACCTTCCATCTAAACCTGTTATGACCCAAGGATGAATTACTTATCTTATGTCTACATCACTGTTCCAGATAGTATCAGGCAGGAATAATCTCCCTATTTTTCTATTAATAACAGCATGTTCAATGCTGAAATAATAAAACAATCAACAGGAATGGAATCAGCAGAATTTCTGTAAATATTTGCAAATACTTTATTCACACCTACTTAAAAGAATTAAGAAGGTAATAAATTGGGAAAGAAGAAGAAAGTGATGCCATATGTTTTAAATAAAATGGATAAAAATAAATGTTACATAAAAATTTGGCTAGAAAGTGAGCTTAGCAGTAATGATCACTGGGTATTGTTGCATTGGACATAGATTGTATTTCTAGAAACAGTGGTTGCTAATCATCTCCTGCAACATCTGTTCCAAGGCAACCGTTTCCCTCTTCTGGCCTCTTCAGGTACTGCAAACATCCAAATGTGGAAACACACACATATACATAAAGTTTAAAAATAAAATTCTGTACAGTAATGTCATAGCCTTGAGATAGACAGCAGTAATGACTTGTCAAAAAAATTCTATTCCTCCACAGAAGCATATGTGGCCTTCCTCTGAGGAAGCTTGCCCAGAAGGAAAGAAATAGCTATCATTCACAGTGTGCATTTGTGTTTTTCCCAATTTTTTGTATTTGTGTGCTTTTATGTGTGAGGACTGTGGTACTGATATATCTTTTACATGTATCTCTAACAGTATGCATTATAATGTACTATAATAAATCACACATTTCCAGGCGTTGGTGGCGCACGCCTTTAATCCCAGCACTTGGGAGGCACAGGCAGGAGGATCTCTGTGAGTTCAAGGCCAGCCTAGTCTCCAGAGCGAGTGCCAGGATAGGCTCCAAAGCTACACAGAGAAACCCTGTCTCAAAAAACCAAATAAATAAATAAAATAAATCACACATTATAATATATTTATATCTACATCATAACATATACTCTTAAAGATAGTTTTTCTTTGTAAATCTCCATCAGCCTAAGTAGTTAGAGTTGCAATCTTCTATCACTATTAAATTTTCCAAAGCATAACCTCATGCCAAAATAAAGGAGACTTACCGATGACAGTTGTTAGTATTCAGCCATCTGTACTATCCTGTACTTGGATTTCTGACAGGATATGCCTTCAGCTTCAGCTACTAAGAGGGCCACCAGTGTATTTTCATTGTGTTCCTTTTTAAAAGGGCCCTGCCCATATCCCATTCTGCTCTCCTCTATCCCTCTCTGTGTCTGTCGCCTCTCTCTCGTCTCTCTCTCTCTCTCTCTCTCTCTCTCTCTCTCTCTCTCTCTCCCGCTTCCCTCTCTCCTATTGCTCCTGTCCCTGAAGCCTGGTCTCTCCCTCCCTTTCCCCATGTTATCATCTCTTTTCCTAATAAAATACCTTCTGGTTGAACCCTGTCAGAAGAGGCTTTCTTAAATTCAAACAGCTTATATGGAATGCAAACTCTTTGCCAAGATGGATCCTCTTTTAATATAAACCACCAGTGGA
>NW_023277164.1:0-39503 GCF_003668045.3 Cricetulus griseus | reverse complement strand
ATAAACCACCAGTGGATACATGCTGTTAATAAAGAAGTTATAGCAAAACAAATTTGCCTTTCCTGTTGTAAAATACATATCCCACAGTGGTTCTCTAAAAAAAGTGTTAATTTTGAACTTGCTTTGAAAAGTTTTCATATCCTCACTCTGAGTAATTGATTGCATTCAATCATCAATTGTAGAAAATAATATGGTGTCCACCTTATCCACAACAGAAATTGTTTTCTTCATCATAGGGAAATGAAATGCATTTAGCACTCAGAGCTATTTCCTCCAAGGTTCAAACAGCAGACTGCTTTAAGCAAATATCTCACTTTCTGGTGAAACAGCCTTCTACTCCCAACCCATTTTCTCCTATTGCCATTTGAGGGAATTGGAGTTTACAGGGGAAATGCTGGCCATTGATTTCTTTGAACTTTTATTTTGACTGTAATCTTGTCATTCCTATTTAAAGGACAGTTTTATAATTACAGGTCTATTTGGTGTCTCCTTTTATCAGTGGTGCCATTAATTTTGTCTGGTTTCATTTATTATAATTTAATTATAATACAGTTTCTCTAAAAATGAGGAACCTTTACCTAATTTTGTATTCTGAGAATTTACTGCATGTGAGTTCTTTGAGATTTTGTTAGTCTGTAGACTTTTTTGGGGAAGACGGGTTTACTTTTCTCCCTTTGATCTTAGAGTCTTCCCTCTTTATTTCTTTGTATATCTGTGTTTCCATGTTTTCCCTGTCATTATTGTTTATGATTTTGCTTGTTAATTGTTTTTTATGGTTAGTACATTGGTATTGGATTTTTAAAATACTCTCCTGTATTGTTTTCTTTCCCAGTTTGCTTCAATTCTTAAAATGACATAAGCAAGTGTCATCTGATGGAAACACAGCTGATGTCTTGACCAGATCATCAGGGCTAGTTTCAGTGTCTGTGAGAGATTGTGTCACATGGTGATGGTTGTGGGAAGGTTCTTCCAATGAGAATGACAATATCCCTGGGGAAGTTGCACTCTGCTGATTAAGAAAGCTGAGCCGGGAGGTGGTGGCTACTTTTATCCCAGAACTTGGAAGGCAAAGGTACATGGAAACACAAAAATAAAGAAACACAGAATATATCATATAAAACTTAGAGAAAACATATGTACATGTACAGATTAAGATAAATGGGACTGGGTTAATTATAGGTTAATTTTATCTTGGAGTATTCACTTGCATAATAAACTGATTAATCCAAAAGTTCTAGCTATAAGGATTCATACCCAGCTGCTCTCCATGACCCAAAGGGAACCAAAAGAGAGCAAGCCTGTCCTGAACCCCAGACCAAATACCATGCTCCAGTTCACCCCTGTGACCATGCAGAAATGGGCATGGTCAGTGCCATAAGTGAGTCTGGTTGCATCTCTCACTACAATTCCTCTTTTATTCTAAAGAAAAAGATTTATACTTGATACAAAACTATATACAAAGAGAACATATGTCATGTATGCACTAAGAGACAGAAAAGTAAGAACACACACCTTTAAAACCTATTGCCAGTGAAGTAACAAGAACAAATAGCAAGAAGTATATACCCAGTAAGTCCTAGGTTAAAGGCAAAACAGATTTCCATAGAGTTGCCTTAAAATGGAAAGTTTAAGTCTTGTATCTAAAATTTCTATCCAGGAAGAGAGAACAATACTTCTGACATCATGTCTGCTTGTAGAGAAAAATACTGACAACATCCTGTAGCTAAGAATGAAGAAAACTGTTATTTTTCAGGAAGTTTTCATTTAGAGAATATGTGAGAAAAACTATGGAGTCTGTAGTCCCATCCATGCAGATATGGATTGTAATAGCTCAAAGGGCCAAATGAAGGGGAACCTCCCTTGTGATATAGCAGTGTTGTAGATACAGCATCCTGCAATGCCTAAATATAAGCATGCATGACAATAAGACTAAATCCCAATTTATATAATAGAGTTGGGTTAATAATCTATCATCACTGGCAACACAGGTTCATTATTAGTAAAATAATCCTTAGGGATACTCTCTGCCTAGACACACAGGGGATTGTCTAGGCCAAGCTAGAAATGACATGATAGACTTTGAATATCCCCTGGAAGGCCTCACCCACCCTAGCATTCAGACTGGGGTTGAGATGAGGACATGGGGCAGGGGAGGAGGAGAGGGAGAGGGTAGGAACTGTGACAGACATGAAAATAAACTTGTTTCCAATAAATAAAAAAAGGAAACTAATCCAGCATGTGGGTAGCCCAAAACATTACCTTGGAGGGAATTCAATGAGAAGTATGAGTATTTTATTACTTTCAATTCTCCAGCTTCAATTTCTGTATAATTCATAAACTGCATTGGAAATCTTTTAAAATAACATTTACAACGATTCTGATTCAATGTTTTGGAGGTAATAAACTCATTTCATAAAGGTTGGCATTCATTTAGATAATGGGAGTCAGTGCTTAAATTATATTACCAACTGTACAGATGAAAATTCCCCAAATATTACACATTATGTGTATTTATGGTCTCTTGCACCTTGTTTTTCTATCATTTATATATTTCATATATGTATGCATGTGTAACACTAACTCATGATGAGATGAGATTAATGTTAATTGAATCTATTATGTGTAACTATATATATGAATATATATGTGTATTCATGTATATAGATACAGATTCCTAACAATAAACATTTAGTGATAAATGATTCTATTATTTACTGAATTTCATTCTAGCAAAAGTACCATAATGGCTATTCCTTATCATTTGTTGACTGGGAGACATAAACCACTATGTCTATTTACCAAATCTAGGGCACTGACGTAGGAGGAGTGAAACAAGCCCATCTAAGCATCGGTTATTTAGTTCACAACTACATTGACATTACTTACAGTAACATAACTGAGCTGCAAATCACAGAAGTCCCTTACAGTAACATCTGTATACAATTCATGATAATACATAAAGCTGGCACCCTTGGAACTCCTTGCCCTATTTGATGGCAGCTCGTTCAGATAGACTCCCCTCCCCAGCAAAGTTACCACATATGTAACTATGTAGAGATGCCTTGTGACTCTTTCAACTTTCAGAAGCTTTATTGCAGAAGAGGCAGGCTCTCAACAATTCCCATTCACCAAAGAATACACATTGGACAGAACCCTTACCATTGTAATATATGTGGGAAATCCTTTACTAAGAGATAAAAACTTAAAAATCATCAAAGAATACACACTGGACAGAAACCTCACCATTGTAATATTGGTGGGAAATCTTTTACTAAGAGACCAAAACTGAAAAATCATCAAAGAATACATACTGGACAGAAAACTTACAATTGAATCGTATGTGGTTCAACACTTTAAGTTAATCAAAGAATAGATAACAGAGAAAATGTTAAAAAATACACAAATTGTGGCAAGTTCTCTGCCCATGATTCACCTCTTCAGGACACTACACAAACTTAGAAATCAGAATACTTAAAATTTTAATGATTATGTTATATTCTATGTCATGTTCCCATGTATCATCTCTGCAAAAAATTCTCTACATCCATACAGACGAGAAAGCTTACAAATTTGAAGCATGTGGGAAAAACCTCTCTTGGATTCTTCAAGCTTAACTCTCATTACAGAAACCACACGAGAAAAAACACTCACAATGCTAAAATGTGGCAAGTTTATTGGAGTGCTCAAATTGTCAAATCTAATACAGCATCGGTAATGGAATAAAACCTAAAAATCGTACAGAACTAAAAAAGAATTCATTTAAAGAAGTTCTTTCTCCACATCCTGTCCACCATAGGCTGTGATAGGTGTTATTGATTTTAGTCATTCTGATTGCAGTAAGATGGTATCTCAGAGTGGTTTTGAGCTGCGTTTCCCTGATGGCTAAGGATGTTGAGCACCTTCTCAAGTGTCTTTCATTCATTTTAGATTCCTCTGTTGAGAATTCTCCATTTAGTTCTGCACTCCACAATTTAATTGCATTGTTTGGTGTTTTGGTAGCTAGCTTATTGTGTTCATTGAATATTTTGGAAATCAGCCCTCTATCAGATGTGGGATTGGTGAAGATCTGTTCCCATTCTGTGGGCTGGCGTTTTACCTTGCTGACTGTTTCCTTTGCCTTACAGAAGCTTCTCAGTTTCAAGAGGTTCTATTTATTAATTGTCAATCTCAATGTTTGTGCTACTGGTGTTATATTCAGAAAGTTGTCTCCTGTACCAATTTGTTTGAGGGTACCACCTACGTTCTTTTCTAGAAGGTTCAGTGTGGCTGAATATATGTTGAGGTACTTGATCTATTGGGAATTAAGTTTTGTGTATGGTGATAGCTATGGATCAGTTTGCAATCTTGTACATGTCAGAATCCAGTTATACCAACATAATTTGTTGAAGATGCTTTGCTTTTTCCATTGTAAAGCTTTAGCTTGCTTCTCAAAAATCAGGTTTCCACAGGTGTGTGAGTTAGTATCAGGATTTTAAATTAGATTCCATTGGTCAACATGTCTATTTTTATGCCAATACCAAGCTGTTTTCAGGACTATGGCTCTGTAACAGAGATTGAATTCAGGGATGGTGATGCCTTCAGAAGTTCCTTTATTGTACAGGGTTGTTTTGGCTATTCTGTTTGTTTTGTTTTGTTTTTCCATAAGAAGTTGGGTACTGTTCTTTCAAGGTCTGTGAAGAACTGTGCTGGGATTTTGATGGGAATTTTATTGAATCTGTAGATTGTTTTTAGCAAGATTGTCATTTTTACTAGGTTGATCCTACCTATCCAAGAGCGTGGGAGATCTTTCCATTTCCTTGTATATACATTAATTTCATTATTTAAAGACTCAAAGTTCTTACTTTAAAGGTCTTTATCGTGTTTAGTTAGTGTTACCCAAGATATTTTATGTTTTTAGTTGCCATTGTAAAAGGAGATGTTTCTCTGATTTCCTTGTCAGCATATTTATCATCTGTATATAGTAGCGACACATATTTTTTTAGTTAATCTTGTGTCCTGTAACTTTGCTGAAGGTGTTTATCAGCTGTAGTAGAGGAACACTCCTCCATTGCTAGTGGGAGTGCAAACTTGTACAACCACTTTGGAAATCAGTATACAACTTTGAGATACCATCTTACTCTTGTTAGAATGGCTAAAATAAAAAAAAAAACAACAATGATAGTTTATAATGGAGAGGATGTGGAGAAAGGCGAACACTTTTCCACTGCTGATGGAAGTCCCAACTTTTGCAGCCACTTTAGAAATCAGTATGGCCGCTCCTCAAGAAAATGAGAATGATTTCCAAATCCAATCTTAGGCATACATCCAAAAGAAACACATTCATACAACAAGGATATTTGTTCAGTGATGTTCATAGCAGCACTATTTGTAATAGCCAGAAACTGGAAGCAGCCTAGATGCCCCTCACCCAAAGAATGGATACAGAAAATGTGGTACATTTACACAGTGGAATACTACTCAGCAGAAAAAAAACAATGGAATCTTGAAATTTGTAGGAAAATGGATGGAACTAGAAGAAACCATTCTGAGCGAGGTAACCCAATCACAAAAAAACAAACATGATATGTACTCACTCATATGTAGAGTGTAGACATAGAATAAAGGATTACCAGCCTACAATCCACACTGCCAGAGAAGCTAGTAAACAAGGAGGACCCTAAGAGAGACATACATGGTCCCCTGGAGAAGAGGAAAGGGTCAAGATCTTCTGAGCAAATTGAGAGCATGGGAAGAGGGGGGAGGGAGCTATGCGAATGAAAAGGGGAGAAGAGGAGTGGCAAGGAGGACATGAGGGAGCAGAAACGTTGAGTCAGGGGAAGAATAGAAGATAACAAGATTGGAGATACCATGATAGAGGGAGACATTTTAGGTTTATAGAGAAATCAGGCACTAGGGAAATGCCTGGAGACCTAGAAAGATGACACCAGTTAACAATGTAAGTAACAGAAGAGAGGCTACCTTAAATGCCCTCCCCTGATAATAAAATTGATGACTGACTTATATGCCACCCAATAGCCATCATCCATCACCTGGTGTAAGTAGAAGCAGACATCCACAACTTATCACTGAACTGAACTGTAATCCAGATGCAGAGAAGGACGAGTGAAGAGCAAAGGGGTCCAGACCAGGCTGGTGAAACTCACAGAAACAACTGACTTGAACATCGGGGAGCTCTTGCTCCCCAGACTGATAGATCAATAGCAGCATGGGACTGATCCATACCCAACCTCGGAAACCTAAAGGACCTCCTGTAGTAGTTCACTACTTATCCATAGCATAGGTGTGGACTCGAGAGCCCATTTCCACATAGAGGAATACTTCCTGAGCCAAAACATATGGGGTGGGCCTAGGCCCTAAACCAAATGATATTATAGACTCTGATGTCACCTTTTGGAAGGCCTCAGCATCCAGGGGGAGCAGAAAGGATATGTGATAGGTAGGGTTTTAGTTGGGGGCGGGTGGTAGGTGAGAATGGGAGGCAGAAGGGAACTGGGATTGTCATGTAAAACAATTTTGTTTCTAATTCAAATAAAAAAATCTGAAAGAAAAAAAAAAGAATAATTGTCAGGTAAGAATGGCATTTCCTGTGTCCAGTCCATTTATATTTGGCAAATTTGGAGAAAGTTTTATATTATCTATCCTTAGTCCAATGTTTTATACCAAAACCATTTGTTGTCATAACTTGTATTACCATCCTAAACATTGGCCATTTAGGGTTTTTATTAAACCAACCAGAGTGATTTTTCCACAACAGGAAAAAAAATGCAAAATTAAAAAAATCCTATAATGGCTCCCTCTATTATGGTATCTGTTTTCTTACACTCCTATATTCTTCCCCTGACACAGTCTTACTTCTCTGTAATGTTCTCCTCTCCCCTCCTCTTCTCACATTCTCTTTTTCATAACTCCATCTCCCCTTCCCCCATGCTCCTATCTCAGGAGATCTTGTCCCTTTGTATGTCTCTTTTTGGGTCCTCCTTTTTTTCCTACCTTACCTGGTGAAGTGGTTTGTTGGGTGGCCATACCCTGATCCATATCTAAAATCATGATATAAGTGAGTAGAAAGCATGTTTGTCTTTTTTGACTGGGTTACCAAACTCAGGATAGTTCCTTCTAGTTCCATCCATTTGTCTGTGAATTTCAAGTTTCCATTGTATTTTTCTGCTGAGTAGTATTCCATTTTGTAAATGTACCACATTTTCTTTATCCATTCCTCAGTGGAGGGGCATCTAGGTTGCTTCCAGGTTCTGCCTCTTTCAAACAATGCTGCTATGAACATAGTTGAACAGATGTCTTTGTTTAATGTTCATCTTTTAAGTATTTGCCTAAGAGTAGAAATGTAGACTGATTCCCATTTTGCTAAGGAACTGCCATACTGATTTCCAAAGTGGATTTATGTGTTTGCACTCCCACCAGCAGTAGAGGAGTGTTCACCTTTCTCCACATCCACTCCAGCATAAACTGTCCTTGGTGGTTTTGATTTTAGCCATACAGACAGGAGCAAGATGTTATCTCAGTGTTGTATTGATTTGTATTTCCCTCAGGGCTAAATATATTAAACACTTTCTCAAGTGTCTTTTCATCATTCTAGTTTCCTATATTGAGAAGTCTCTAATTCTGTACTCCGCTTTTTAAGTGGATATTTTGGTGTTTTTGTGATGAGCCTGTTGGGTTTTTTGTGTAATTTGGAGACCAGGCATCTGTCAGATGTGGGGTTGGTTAATATCTTTTGCCATTCTTTGCCATTTTGTCTTGTTGACTCTGTACTTTGCGTTACAGAAGTTTCAGGAGGTCCCATTTGTTAATTGTTGATCTCAGTTTCTGTGCTACTGGTGTTATGTTCAAGAAGAGGTCATCTGTACCAATTGTTCGAGGGTGCCTCCTTATTTTTCTTCTACAAGTTTCAGTGTGGCTGGATTTATGTTGAGGTTGTTGATATATTTGGACTTAAGTTTTGTGCATGGCAATAGATACTGACCAATCTGCAGTCTTCTACACGTCAGCATCCATTATGCCAGCACAATTAACTGACGATGCTTCCTTTTATCCATAGTATAATTTTAGCTTCATTGTCAAAATCAGGGGTCCATAGGTGTTTTCATCCATATAATTGTTTTCAGTGTCATTCCATTTGTTTAACTGTTTTGAATTATTTTCTTTGTTGTTTTGTGATTGAGCATCATTTGGGCTGTATTTAGCAGAAACAAACAGAAGTATAAGGAGCTGATTACCCATCGCAAGAGAACAGTTCTCTTCTGGAGAAAACTCTAGAGCATGGTGCTTCAATTTTTATTAGTTTATTATCTGTAGCTCAAGGGTCTGAAAGAAGAGTTCAAGGGTGACATTGAGGGAATTTTGTGAAAGTTTTGAAATCTGTGTTTATTTAATTTTTATACACATAGAAATATAGGGAGCTGAGAAACATTAGTCAAGATCACACTTTTACTTTCCTATGTTTTCTTTGTTCTTTTGATTAAATGTTGACTGTATTTTTCCTGCCTTATTTCTTGGCCTTTTCTCAAAAACCTGTTCACTCTTTCAAATATATTTTACATATTTTTGATTGTTATACCTTTGTGACAAGTATAGACCTCATAAAATGTGAATCTGTGTATTGATTTTCTGTAATGTATAAGGGTAACATAGTTATATTCATTTTCTTAAGAATGATGGAGCTTACCAATTTGTCATAATAAAATTTCTCTTTTTGCAGATTTTTTTTTATTTGAATTAGCAAATTAACTCTAATTTGAATTAGATTGTTTTACATGTCAATCCCAGGCCCCTCTCCATCCCCTCCTACCCCACTGCTCCCCCAATTAAAACCCTACCTATCACATATCCTTTCTGCTCCCCAGGGAGTGAGAGGCCTTGCAAAGGTGGTCATCAGAGTCTATCATATCCTTTGGGTAAAGGCCTAGGCCCACTCCCATGTGTCTTGGCTCAGGGAATATCCCTCTATGAGGAATGGGCTCCCAAACTCCACACCTATGCTAGCAATAAGTACTGATCTACTACCAGAGGCCCCATAGATTTCCAAGTCCTCCTCGCTGACTTCCACGCTCAGGGGGTCTAAATCAATCCCATTGTGTTTTCCCAGTAATCTGTCTGGGGATCAACAGCTCCCCGATGTTCAGGTCAGCTGTTTCTGTGGGTTTCAACAGCCTGTTCAGGCCCCCTTTGCTCATCACTCGTAATTCTCTGCAACTGGATTCCAGTTCAGTTCAGTGAGTAGTTGTGGGGCTATGATTCTACTTCCATAAGCTGATGGATGAAGGCTATAGGATGGCATATAAGTTAGTCATCAGTCTCATTATCAGGGGAGGGCATTTAAGGTAGCCTCTCCTCTGTTGCTTACATTGTTATTTCATGTCATCTTCTAGATCTCCAGACATTTCCCTAGTGCCTGATTTCTTTTTAAACCTAAAATCTCTCCATCTATTATGATATCTCCTTTGTTTTCTTCTATTCTTCACCCAACTCAAACTCCCTGCTCTCTCATGTCCTCCTCACCTCTCCTCTTACTAAAAAATCATTAGTCTTTCATATATATATATATATATATATATATATATATATATATATGATAAATTGGCTGAGAAAGAAATCAGAGAAAGATCATCATTCACAATAAACACAAGCAGTATAAAATATCTTGTGGTGTCTCTAGCGAAACAAGTGAAAGACCTGTGTGACTTTAATTCTTTAATAAGGAAATTGTAGATGATATCATAAAATTGAAAGATTTCCCATGCGCTTGCATAGATGGGATCAACATAATAAAATGGCAATCTTCCCAAAAGCAATCTCTAGATTCAATGCAATCCCCATCAAAATCCCAGCACAATACCTCACAGAACTTGAATGAATAATACTCAATTATATGTGGATAAACAAAAAGATACAGGATAAGAAAGGCAATCCTGTATAATAAAGGAACTTCCATGGGCATCCCCATCCCTGAATTCACATGCTACTATAGAACAACAATAATGAAAACAGCTTTGTATTGCCACAAAAACTGACAGGGAGACCAAAAGGATTTAATCAATGACCCTGATACTATTACACACACCTATGATAACCTGATTTTTTACAAAGAAACAAAATTATAAAATGGATAAAAAGGAAGTATCTTCAACATAGGGTGCTGGCATTACTGGATAGAGACATGTAGAAGACTGCAGATAGATCCATATTCATTGCCATTCACAGAACATGAATTCAAATTGATAAAGACCTCAACATGAAACCAGTCATATTGAACCACTTGGAAGAGAAGTTGGAAGTATACATGAATGAGTTGGCACAGGACACTACTTGCTGAACATAACACCATTAACACAGACATTGAGATTGAGAATTACTAAATGGGAACTCCTGCAACTGAGAAACTTCTGTAAGGGCAAGGATACATTTAACAAGACATTAGTGCAGCCTACAGAATGGGAAAAGATCTTCTGCAACCCTGCTTCTGACTGAGGACTGATCTGCAAAATATACAATGAGCTCAAGAAAATAGTAAGCAAAGGAAAAAATACTCCAATTAAAATGGGGTACAGATCTAAATAGAGAATTCTCAACAGAGAAATGGCAAATGGTCAAAATCCACTTAAGGAATTGCTCCTTAGGCATCTGGGCAATAAAGATCAAAACATCTCTGAGATACCATTTTAAATGTCAGAATGACTAAAATAAAAAAAAAAACAGCAATGGTTGCTTATACTGAAGAGGATATGCAGAAAGTGAAAATTCCTTCATTGCTGGTGGTAATGAAAACTTATACGGTGACTTGGAAATTAGTGAGGCAGTTTCTCACAAAAATGGGAATGAGTCTACCTGAAGATCCAGCAATTCCAGTCTTAGGCATAAAAACAAATGGTGTTTAGTGACACCACAAGTACATCTGTTCAACTATGTTCATAGCAGCACTATTTGCAATAGTCAGAATCTGCAATACAAGAGAACTTGATGCCCTTCAGTCAAAGAATGGATAAAGAAAATGTCAAAAATATAAGCAATATATTACTTCTCTGCATTAAAATTAACAATTTGAAATTTGCAGGCAAATGGAGGAAACTAGAAGAAAGCATGCTGAAGTGAGGTAACACAGACACATAAAGAGAAACATGATATGTACTCCCTCATAAGTGGACATTAGATATACTGCAAAGAAAAACCTGCTTACAATCTATGACCCCAGAGAATCTAGGAATCAACTAGGACTCTAAGAGAGACATAAATTGATCCCCTGAGAAGGAGAAATGGAGAAGGAATCCTGAGTAAATTGGGAACATGAGGGGAGGGAGGAGGGACCTAAGAGAAAAAGGAGGGGGAAGCAGAAGGGAGAGGGGGAGGAGAATGTAAGTGACCAGGTAGATCAAGCTGGAGCAAGGGCAGAGAATGAGAACAAGGAAAGTGATACCTTGATAGAGGAAGCCATTGTAGGAATAAAAAGAAAATAGACAATAGGAAAATTCTGAGTAATCTATAAGGATGACTTCAATTAAGAATCTATAAAGTAGGTTAGAAGGTATGTTAAATGTCATTTCCCTGTAATAAGATTGATGTCTTCCTTAACGGCCAACATATCCCCTTCATCCACTACCTGATGGAAGGAAAAGCAGAAAGTCACAGGTATGCACAGAGCCTTATTCCTTAATTCCATTTATGCAGAGAGAGGAGTGATGAGCAACGGGGTCAAGATCATGTTGGAGAAACACACAGAAACAATGACCTGAACAAGTGAGAGCTCACAGACTCCAGAGTGACAGCTAGGGAACCTGCATCAGCCAAAGTAGGCACCCCAGATGGGATTCAGGTTGGGGAGATTTGCATCCATTGAGGTCACTGGAAGTCGAAGCAGAATATACCTTTATTGCATGAAATGGCTTTTTGCAGCCCTTTCAATATACAGGGTTACTTTTTGTACCTAGATACCGGAGAGAGGGCCTTGGTTCTGCAAAAAAATAATGTGAAAAACTTTGATGATGCACATTAGAGGCCTCACCTTCTCTGAAGAGTGAATGGGGATGGGATGGGGAGATGGTGATGGTACGGGTGGGAGAGGGAACAGAGATTGAAATGTAAAATATGAATGATTTTAATTTAAATTAAAGAAAATAAAAATAACAACATGGCTGCTGATATTTAATATCAGGAAATGTATAAGATAAACTGTTCAACTTACTATTTTATAAACTTAAATAGAGAAACAAAAACATAAGAACATTAAAAAGGAACAAATTCATGTCTATATTTTATGTCATTTTGGAGAGATTATGCAACAATGTGAATGCAAGTCTTTATCTGTTCATGTCCACGATGTAGCTGTGACTGTAATGTTCTCTTTTGATGCTCAACTCTGAGTGCAAAATTATGGGCTTCTTACATAATAAAACTTGAACGATGTAGATTTGGTATGCCGACATTAAGTGAACTATAGGGTTCTGATGCCACAAATTAGAGCAGACCAATGTTATCTTGATGAGAAGTAGAATGTCTCAGTCTCCTTTGGTCAAAGCAGGCTAAGAAGAAGGTCTGAGATCTCCTGGATGAGAAGAAAACAGAGATCCACTTAGATAGATATTGGGGGTAGAGAGTTTTCTATGAGAATGATCTAAAAGCTCTAGGTTAAATCATGTGATTTGGGGGCCCAATAGACTGAAGATATATACTTGAGTCACAATAAATTGAGAAGGCAGATTGGAATCCACATATGCAGTTTTTCAATATATCCCACTCCCAGAGAGAGAGGTCTTGTGATCCAGAAGTAAGAGGAGATTTGTAATCGTCAGAATTACTAAAGAAATTAGAAATGGTTCGTGTCTGCATAGAATATAGGAATAGCTCACACAATCCATTGTCAAATAGATCTCTTAAGTTTATTCAGCTGTTTAGACATATGTATGAAGGTTGGGTTCCACACCAGTTTTTCCACCATAAGGCAATGAAATTCAGGACTGGGCTTTACTTCACAATCCTCAGCCCTAGTACATTAAGATCCAGTGTTCTTTGTGTCAATTGTGGTGAATGGAATGACTGGTAACTCTAGTTTGTTGGGAACAAACTGATGACCCTGAATCAGATGACAATAAGGGCCTTTTGTGACAAACAGCTCATGTGGTGAGAATTCAGCATTAAAATGCAGCAGGATAGTGGGCCTTGGGTTTAAATGACACCCTATTAGATAATATTGATGAGTCTATTTTCGAAAGAATACATAGAATTTATGAGACTGTTTGTGCATTGAGGACTGTTAACTTTTTACGAAATCAAGCATATCTGCAGTCATTTTTCATAGGGAAATGCATTCTTAGATTAAGGTTGAGGGAAGTTAGTTAGAAGGACCAAGGGTAAAAGAGCATATTCTTGGACCCTTTTGGTGAATTCCTACTTTCACTGACTTTGGAACATATAAAGAGATTTGTAATGCCTTCAGAAAAGTGTATATATCCAATGTTCCCGTATTTACAAGAAGATGATGGGACATTTCCATGGTTTTATTTGTAAATACCTCATCCTCATTGGTGAGATATATATAGGCCTAGTATGTAGAAGGACAATTTCTTATCCTTTAATGGGTAGTTTTACACCAGAGACCTGGGTGGTTCCAAGAAATCAGAGTGCTTTTGGATGTTAGTCAAACTTTTAAGTCCATATTGTACAGAGAGGAAAAACTGAATGTAAACTGGGCAATGTAAATAGACGTTCTAGATGCATTTGAAAGAAATTTGTCAGGGTACCTTATAAAGTAGAGGAAGACCAATGTACTTCACCAGATTCCAAGAGAACATTAAGGTTATAATACACACATCTTCCAAATATTCAACGCATGTAGGAAACCAGTCTCAGAATTTCTTTTAAGAAGATGCTGGCACTTGTAGTGGAGTTGTAGTTCCTATGTGTTAGAATAGAAGGCGAATAGCCACTGGGACAATGGGAGTACGTCTGTAGTATCCTCATGAAGAACATGAAATTATGGATCTATCTTGCTGTACAAGCTAATTGAAGGAATATGTTTCAGGTCACTTAAAACAAAGGGAAAGATGTGAGAGCATTTTTAACAATTGTAATACTTTAAGCCCCCAGCTTTGTAGAGCATGATTTTCTGTGACGCTCTTGGTAGAGCAAGTGCATTAAGGCTCATATTGTGCGTATAGATAAGTAATTGGTCTCTTAAAGTATGAAGACAAATTTCTCATGACTATTTCATAAAAAGAGGGTGTCATGAGTTTTACTATATTCTAACTAACAATATGCCATTGGGTTGGCCAAATGGAGAATAACTGAATGGGGTACTGGCTGAAGGGGCAATTTTCCCCTTTATCAATAGGGCAGACAGTGAGAATATTTTTAATAGAGGAATTCTGAAGCCAAAATATATGTCAAAATTAGCTACCATTATTGCCATTGATAAAGGACATACCTTTTGTTTAAGGAGGAAAAGTTCTATCAATTTACGCAAATGTTGAATTTCTTCCTGCGAAGTCTACAGTACAGAAGGGTCCCACCACTCCTTCTTCATCTAGGAGTTCGTCACATGTTAGGATATCCATGACTTTTGGGAAATTTGGAAGACAACAAGTATCAACTTCAGTGTTTTTGAACAGCTGGTGCTCCTGTGTCAATCATACTGTCTCCTTAGTTTTGTGCTCAACAACCCAGATCAGTGTATTGATGGAAACTGCAATATTTCTTGTGACTGGATTGCTGGCAGTGTCCTCCAATCCTCCATATGCTCAATATGATTGGGTTCTGTGAACTGTATCTAGAGTGGATTCCAGTGGTGAGAACTTAAAACTAGGATGTGCATTTACCATAGGAAGAATGTCTGAGACTTACCTTATGAGTCTGTGGAGATTGGTGTAAACTACATTATAGCACACATAAAATACTCTTGAAAAAATCCTCAATGGAATTGTGTAAGGCAGATTAGAAGAAAGCAAAGTACTAGGCCATCTTTTAGTGTTACAAAGAGTTCCAAGCCAAATTTTAAAGTGAGAAGGAAAGGGGAGTTATTTGCCTCACCATATTGCATAGCCAAACACATTATCTCTCGATTTGTGGTTCCAAATCTTCATTCCAATTCATAAGTTTCTTTTCCTTGCATATCCCAAATTAACCTTGACATGCTCTAACCATTTATCAAAGAGGAAGAACAAAAATTGCTTTCTCTGTGGACTTTCCAAGTTTAACTTAACCTACATGGTGTAGAACAAAGTGTGGATTCTAACTGTCTAGATTATTTACTACAGTATCCAATATGAGTACCAGGGTCTTAAATGTCACATCAGTATAAGCAAGCATTTCAGTTATTAATAACTCTGTCTTTCCAACACACCTTAGTAGTGAGAGGTGATATTTAAGGCTGTGTACTTAGATCTTATGCATGGAGATTCACCACGGAAATATAATATCAAATGGGAAGGCAATGCAAAGTCATATTAAGCAGAGAAGCATGTTTAATATCATCTTTGGCATTAAGAACATCTCTGAGTTGCAGATGGGAAAATTTACTAATTTAATTGTACCTTGTAGAGATATTTAATTTCTAATGCAACATTGTAATAGAAGAAAACGACTGGGTTTCTCACTGACTCACATATACACAGAAGATTGCTTAGTTTCAGAGTAATATATAGATACACTTTTGTTGATTGTGTTCTGTATCTCCTTTGGCAGAGTGGAAACTTCTGAAACCAGCCTGGGTAAGGGAATATTTCTGAATCTCTTTATTAAGAGGAGGAAACACCTTATAGACATTATTTCCGTATGTAGAAATCCAATTCATCCTTGACAGTGGTGAAAATCCTAGTTTACCTTGATTAGTGGAAGAATATTTGGGCTTGCCTCATTAGTTTCCCATTATGCACCCTAGCTACAGATATGCATACCACGAGTCAAAACTTTGTCAGTCCAGAAAGAATTCATAATATTTTTTTCCTGAAGGACGATTGGTCTTCTGGGCATTGATGCTTCCACAAGACTTTCTTTGTCTCTACAATTGATAACACATTTTCAAGTATATTTACTAGGTTCTAGCCAAATGAATCTGTGTCTATATTTTATTCTCTGGTATATATTCATGGATGTAATGTGTTCCCATCTCTTACCACTGTTGAAGTGGCTGATTTGCTCAGCTGGGGAGGCTTTCATGTTCAATGATAAGTGACCATATTCAGAAAGGTCGACTAGAGTTCAGAGGGGCAACTTTGAAGTGTCTTTGTAAACATGATTGCTTGAGAAACTCACTTGCCAATAGAAAACATTTTGGCATTTTCAATTACCAGATAATTTTGCCACAAACCACCTTAGACAATATAGAATACCTGGAGCACACTGATTTGCGAAGGTGCATTATAAGCTTTCTAATCTATCCTGTTGTCTCGAAGTACCCATTTTTCTTTCGACAGAGGAAGAAGAATAAGGTCCCCTTCACTTTAGTCCCTGTTACTGAGTAGTGAAATGATTTATACTCCATTGTACAAATGGACAAATGTGAATGCCATGGAAGAGAAAAATAAAAGTTTAAATCCCCTTGGTATAAAGGACAAAAGTCAAAAGCAGTCTTTTGTCTAAGAACTATGTCTTATGCCTCAACTAAAAGTGAAAATGTGAGGAATAATAATAGAAGAATGGGAGTACTAGACACCTTGTATGAAAGAATAACTGAGACCCTCTTAAACAAAAGTCAATGTCAGAATCGCCTTGGTCAATGGGTGCATAAATCATATTTCCCTGACTTAAAAGGGATTAGCAGTAGAAGACTATCCCAACATATAACCAGGTTTTGAAACACTTCTTTAGATGTTAGTATTTCCATATGTTGTTTTGAATCTGGGGAAGACCACCTAGCTTTCAAATTCTGTTTGTAACACCATGAATGATGCAGGCTGACAAGTTTACTTCATCTATTTTCAGTCAGCCATTTAGATCTAGGTATTAATGGCAGAATTCTAAATTTCTGATGACTGGTTAAACATAGATGACATGAATTCTTGACTCTGTTTGCAAATACTAGGTTCTGGCATATCTAGGCTAGACATTATTCAGAGATGAAGTCTCTCAAAGATCAACATCTCTAAGTTGAAATATCAGACGAAAAGAATCATAAAACAAAGGCCCAAGGGACCACTACTTAGTTAAAGAACATGTTGTGCATAGTACGTAAGACAGGGGATATCCAATAATCCCTCAGAAAAAAATTTCTCAGTCTTTATTATACATAGTAGGCTGTTCCTGGAAATCAAACTCTGATTCAAAGATTCTTTTATAATGGAACAGCAGTTCTCAAGTGTGAGCCAAAATTATCAGAAGGATTGCTTATCACATTTCCTCAATGTCAGCTTTTTACATTCTAGCTTATTAGAGCTGAATTCTATAATTATGTAGTAGCCAAGAAACATTTTTATAATAAGGGGTCTGTGAACTCTTTGACCTTGGAAGAAATGTTTGATGCTCACTTTGTTATAGGTGGAAAAATGAAGAATATAGGTACATAGGATTTCTGAGGAGTTGACCCATGTGCATCAGACACACTCTTTCAAACAAGTGGGAATTATACTCCCTTGGCCACATAGGGAAAATCTGATACATTTTCAGCAGACATTTGCATACCGTGTAAAATTAAGTACAGTATACCCTAGAATATTCTCCTCAGATTCCAAATTTTCCCTGTGATTTGGTAAGTTCATATCTAGAATGGGATCTAAAAGAGATATATCACTACTCTTAGGATTCTTGAACATTTTGTTTCTGTTTCCAGATAAATTGCGTAGTTACATTTGTGTTCAGTTAATCTAACAGATCTGGGCTTCAATGGTGAGAACACGGTTTTTACAGATTGAATTGAAGGAAGTAGATAGATTCCAGGCTCTTCTTGCTCTCTTTGTTCTCTATGGTCTGCCACTATAGTGAACAATGTTTTTTTTTCAGTAAGTAGACAAATCAATGTGCCCATGCTCAGAAAAGGGAAATATGAGAGCTCCTTGAGTCAATCAGAGAAGTTCTAACTCCTGTCTTTCATAGGGTGAATAAAAGTCATGCAAACTTTGGGAGGGCAGAGTATTTCCAATGGTGTTGTTGTAAGTGTGAATGCCATAATTTACCTTTTAAGGAAGAGCACGATCTAGGAAAATTCTTGTCATATTTGAATTCTTCTTTGAAATATATAAAACGTCAGTCTCTGTCAACTCCACTGAAGGCATGAGCAAAATCTTCACATTTTTCTCAGAGTTTGGATGTAAA
The DNA here is from genome assembly GCF_003668045.3 of Cricetulus griseus. Taxonomy (NCBI): domain Eukaryota; kingdom Metazoa; phylum Chordata; class Mammalia; order Rodentia; family Cricetidae; genus Cricetulus; species Cricetulus griseus. The sequence continues at coordinate 21,254 of NW_023277164.1, read as the reverse complement.
TTTCTGTGCCTACATTCTCAAACTTATAAACAACTTGAAAGATGTTATCACAAATAACAGGAAATTCCCAATTTCTGTGAAAACTTATCAGTAAATGGCCTGGTTTTCAAGCTAGCTTTTCTATATTTCTGGCTTCAAATTAGTGTTCCCCTAATTTCCCTTGGAAAAGGTTATACGTAAGGGCTATCAAGCACAGAGGGAGAAGGTCTCAATCACTGTTTGTTTTCCTTGTAAACAGTATAGAATGAGGATTAGCATGAATGCAAAGAAGCATTAAATCATCGTTTAGTGATAGTGTTTACTTTAATCACCATTTAATATTGTAGAAACACTTTGTATACACATGTTATGCTCTGTAACTTACTTCTTCATAGAATATTATCTCTCATGATATACTAGAAATAATTAATGTCTATATTCTCCCCATTGAATATGGAGTCTTGCATGCCACTCTTATTTAACTCCTGAAAATCTGATGCTATGCTCATGTGGTTAGCAGAACTAAGTTAATTTCCACATATGAGAATTTTCCGAGTAGGTTTACTAGGTTAGTTTTGATGAGTTTAAGTCTAGGTCTTACCTTTGTCCCTCTTTTCACAGAAAGAGAAAGATTCAGAACCTTGAGGGTAGTACTTTATTTCTTCTTGTTCCAAAGAGTGAGGAGACATGATTTTACAGTCATGCACTCAGGTGTACCTCTAACCTCCTTTAATTAGAGCCAGAATTTCTTAGTCCCAGTTAAAAATAAATATATATTCTAGGAATACTTGTTTGGATGGGAATATACAAACCATTGTTCTACTTAATATGTTGTTCTGGGGCCTCTGACATGAAAGTTAACTGTCTCACCTAGCTTCTCTTGACTGGATAGATCTCAGATTCCCTTGATTAATGTTTAGGAAACTTTACCTCCTATGAATAATGCAAGCATCTAAATCCCAACATTATTTTGTCTGAAACCCATTTTGGTGACTAGGGAATGTCCAAGATCACCTGAATTAAGATATGTATGTCACATTGCATGTTGATCTACTAAGGGAAGTCCGAAGCACTTGGTTCTCAGTGTGCATTTCTCAGTAAACTTCTGTGGTAATCAGAAGTTTAGATTGTGTCCTGGTATTGCTTAGGTTTATTTATGAGAACGTTTGCTATGAATGAAGACCTGAGGTATCTCCTTATGAGGGATAATAAATATATAATAAATATAAATGGAAATATATAACTGTGCACTTCTTAGGACATTAGTTCTAAACATATATGTCACATAGCTTATTGAGTCATGAGCATGCTGTTTGGCTATCATCTTGAAAAGGGGCATATCTGGCCCATTTGGGGAATGTGATTGGGTCTGAAACATCCTAGTTCTGTTAGGTCTGATTGTTCTGAGGGAAAAAATTGTTATGCTCCCTTGCTGAGGTTCTACCTGTTTGCATCTCTTCTCCTTAGTTTGTAATGCATTGTCTCCAGAGTCCTAGAAGTAGACTGGAAAGTGACATCTTCATAGGAAGGGAGACGTTGAAAGATACAGTATGCCAGTATGGACAGTTTTAAAGGTCCTTGTGTGAACTTTAAAGGCCCCAAAGAATCAGGGACAGTAAAAGTGGTCCACAATCCAGCATGTAGGTGTGGGACAATCTAGAACTCATATAACTCATGTAGAAGTTGGTAAGATGTCTTTAGTGTAGATGAAAGTTACTTGTGCTTGATGTGAGGATGATGGAATATCTAGGGACCCAGATGTACCTGGAGTAAAATTTAAGTCCCTTTCATGAAATATGTTTGTTGTGATGATTTCATCAGGTATTACAACTGACCTGGGATTTTTGTGGGCCATAGGTTTTCTAGACTAAGCCATTTTAATCAGTATGTGATCCACTGAGGTTTCCTTTTGCACTGATTATCTGTTTCCATTTGCTTCTCCTAATAGAGCAACAGATGGAGAAACCACTGTAAGATGGAGAATATGTGAGCTATTCTACCTGGAATAACACCTGTGTGAAATTCTGGTCTGCAGGCATGGACAATACAGAACTTTGAGTGAACTACAAATGCGAAAAGAACTCCTGGTAGAGCAAAAGGTTTACACATCACCCTCCAAGGAGAGGCATCATCACAAACACCTCTCTCACTTGTGGTACTTGTTAGGACTTCTCTGACACTGTTGGAGTAAACCTGTGCCTGTATTGAAGATGAAGGGAAGACCTCAGAAAAGGAAAACACAAGATTCATGACAAAGTCCCATCCATCAGATGTGTTAAATGTTAGCATTCTCTCTGATTTTTAGGAAGGCAAAGGAGTTTGTGGGTCAGTGATTTTCTGGTGCAGGTCATGGTAAACTGGTGCTGATCAATTGAGGCTTACTCATGTTGTAGTTTGTAATATACATCTGCTTCTCATAGAGGATGACAACATTGGGCCACTTTTGTAAGTGGGCAAAGGTATTGTCTATTATACATCAGAGGGCATATGTATGAGCATCCAATCTACAGGAATGTACAGTGTTACAGTCCCTTGAGTGAAGTGTAAAGGCTAAGAAGAATCAGGGACAGTGCAAAGGTTCACTGAGGCCTCTACAGGGGAGCGATAAGCAAGTATTTCTTCCTCATGGGTGGATAATGTTATAGCCTGTCAGGTAGACTAAGAACTAATCTGGGACTCTTCTGAGGGTGTATAAATGTCCGTCCTCATGGTAATACCAATGCTAGGTTTTAGGCCCCCATCAGTCTTAATGTATTTAATTGAGTTTGTGGGTCATAGTATTGCTGTGCAATGCCATTGTGACCCTGGTGTGATCTACTGAAGCTTCCTTCTATGGTGGTTTCTTGCTTCTATCTGCTTCTCCTAGGGGAGGAATGCCTGGAACCCATTTTGTAAAAGGGAGTGTCAGTGATCTCTTGCTGTGTAGAGGGCATATGTGTGTGGGTCCAGTCTACAAGAATGGATAGTGTTATAGGTCCTTGAGTGAACTTACAGTGAAGAAAAATTCCAGAGTCAGACCCCTCTAAATGTGAGGGATGATTCAGAACTCCCTCCTTATGCACTTTGTTTGTGCTCCTCCAGTACAGCGGGAAGTATCCTGTGACTCTTCTGAGAATATAGGAAAGTATAGAGATACAGATGTTCCAAAAATAATGTCAAATCCCATTTATCTTTTGTATTGAATATTAGGCCTCTCTCAGCTGTTAAGACATTGGTGGGAGGTTTGTGTCATAGGATTTCTGGCCTGAGTAATTGTCATCAGAATGTGATCTATTCAGGCTTCCTTGTGCAGGGGCTGCCTGTTGAATTTTGGGTCTCACACAAGACAATGGCCTGGAGTCATCTTTTAAATAGAGAGAAGGTTTTAGCTCTTCCACCTGAGAGGGCATATGTGTGAAAGTCCAATCTACCTGTATGGATTGTATTGTTTGTCCTTGTTTGGAGGTCACAGGCTGTACAGAGTCAGGGACAGAGCAAAATTGGTCCCCCACTGAAGGAGAGGCATCATCCAGAACTTCTCCCTCAATTGTGGATGATGTTAAGGCCGGCCCCTCTAGTAGAGCTGGAAGAAACCTGGGCCTCTTCAGAGGATTCAGGAATATCTGGAGAATCAGATGTCCCCATTGTAATATCATTGTCCCATTTATAAGAATTGTTTGGTATTACGACTTCCTCGGCTCTTTAAGAAGTGAAAGGAATCGGTTTGTTGTGTTTTTATAACACTAGGCCATTTTGATCTGCTTTTGATCTATTGAGACTTCCTCATGGTTTAGTTTCATGGTTCAATCTCCTTGTCCTAGAGCAAGAAACCCTGGGCCCCAATTTGTAAGAGGGACATTGAGTGATATCTTCATTCGGGTTGAGCATATGTGTATATCCAATCTGCTGGAATGGATAATGTTACAGGCCCTTGAGTGAACTGTAAGGGCCCAAAATAACCATGGCCAGGGCAGTATGAATCCGGATATCCCTGTGAAGGTGTGGATTCATCTAAATAACCTACAACACATTTGGACTCTGTTTGGGCTTTGCTAGTAGAGATGGAATTAACCTGTTCCTTTTCTGAGAATAAAGGAAGGTTTAGAGACCTAGATGTACCAAGAACAATGTCAAAGTCCCATTCATCTTTTATGTTGGATGTTAGGCCTTCATCAATTGTTAAAGAAGAGGTCGAAGTTTTTGGGTCATTGGAATTATGGTCTAAGGAATTGGCATCAGGATGTGATCTATTGAGTCTTCTTTGTGCTGTGTCTTTCTGTTGAATACTGCTTTTCATAGAAGAGGGTGGCATGGGGTTCTTTTTGAAAACAGAAGTTGTCAACTCTTCTACTTTAGAGGAACTATGTGTGAACATCCAATCTACAGGAATAGACATTTTTAGGCCCTTGTGTGAAGTTCAAAAGCTGAGAAGAATCAGGGACAGAGCAAAATTGTTTCACTGAACCCTCTCCAGGGGAGTCCTCAGCCAGACCTCCTCTCTCACTTGTAAATGTTGTTAAGGTCCCTCCAGGAGAGCTGGAAATATTGTGGGCCTCTTCTGAGGATGAAGGAAAGTCTGGGCACTCTGATGGCCCCATGGTAATACCAATGAACCATTAATCAGATATGCACAGTTTTAGGCCTCCCTTAGCTCTAAAGGCATTACATGGATTTTGTGGGTCATAGGATTGCTGTGCAATGCCATTGTGATTTGGATGTGATCTTCTGACTCTTCTTTCTAGTGGTTTCATGTTTCAATCTGCTTCTCCTAGAGGTGGAACATTTGGAACTCAATTTGTATAAGTGAGAATGCATGATCTCTTCCTCTGGGAAGGGCATATATGTGTATGTCCCATCTGCAGGAATAGATAACGTTATAGGCCCTTGAGTGGTCTGAAAGGGCAGAAAAGATCCATAGACAGAGCAAAATGGTTCCTGAGACACCTCTGAATTTGATGGATTACCCAAAATTCCCTCACTTGTGGACTCTGTTTTGGCCCCATCCATAGAGATGAAAGCAATCTGTCTGTGTTCTGAGAATATTGGAAGGTCCAGAGATCCAGATGTACCAAGAACAATGTCAAAGTACCATTCATCTTTTGTGTTGGATGTTAAGACTCCCTCAACTCTTAAAGCATTGGTGGGAGGTTGTTGGTCGTAGGATTTCTGGCCTGCACAAATGTCATCAGTGTCTGAACTATTCACGTCTCCTTGTGCAGTGGCTGCTTGTTGAATTCTGAGTTTCATAGAAGAACCTTGCCTAGGGTTCTCTTTTATAGAGTGATAATGTGTCAGCTCTTCGATCTGAGAGTGCATATTAGTGAACATCCACTCTACAGGTATGAACTGTGTTGTTTTTCTTTGATTGAACTGCGAAGGCTGAAAAGAGTCAGTGACAGAGCAAAATTGGTCTACAAGAGTATCTGCATTGGTGAAATAATCCAGAGTTCCTCCTTCTAATGTGGATGATGCTAAGCCCTCTCCAGTATATCTGGAATCTACTTGGACCTCTTTTGAGGATGCAGTATTTTCTGGAGACTCAGATGTCCCCAATAAAGTATCAGTGTCCCATTCATCATAAGTGTTTCTTGTTAGGACCTCCTCATCTTGTAAGGCAGGACTTGCAGTTTGTGGGTCATATTTTTGCAACTCTAGGCCATTGTTTTCTGGTTTTGATCTACTGAGGCTTCCATGTGCAGTCATTTCCTGTTTTAATCTGCTTATCCTAGAGCAGAAATCCCTGGGCCACACTTTGTAAGAAGGAGATTGAGTGATACCTTCATCTGGGTAAGGCATATGTGTGTATGTCAAGTATGATGGAATGGATAGTGTTACAGGTCCTTGAGTGAAATGCAAGGGCCCTAAAGAACAAGGACCAGAGGAAAATGGTTCCTGAGACCACTCTGAATGTAGATGATTATCCAAAGCACCTTCCTCCCATGTGGAATGTGCTTGGACTTCACCAGAAGAGATGGACCTAACCTGTGCATGTTCTGAGAATAATGGAAGCTTTAAAGACCCAGATGTACTCAGAACAATGTCAAAATCCCATTCATCTTTTGTATTGGGTGTTATTCCTTCCTCAGCTTTTAAAAAATTGGTAGGAATTGGTGGGTCATTGGATTTCTGGCCTGAGCAATTGTCATCATGTTGTGATCTATTTAGGCTTCCTTGTGCAGTAGCTTCCTGTTGAAGTCTGGATTTCATAGAAGAGGATGGCCTAGGGTCCTCTTTTATAGAGGGAGAATGTGTCAGCTCTTCCACCTGAGAGGGCATATGTCTGAGTGTCCAATATACAGGTATGGAAAGTTCTGTTGTTCCTTGACTGAACTGCAAAGGCTGAAAAGTGTCAGGAGCACAGCAATATAGATCCACAGCTCTCTCTGTAGGGAAGAAATCGGCCATGTCTCTTCCCTCCATTGTGGATGATGCTAAGGCCCCTGCAGTAGAGCTAGAATTAACCTGGGCCTCTTTTGAGGAAGAAGAAATGTCTGGAGAATCAGATGTCCCCATTATACTATCTGTGTCCCATTCATTGTAAGTGTTTGTTGTTAGGGCTCCCTTAGCTTTTAAGGAAGGGCAGGGAGTTTGTGGGTAATATTTTTGCAAATTTAGGGCATTGTGTTCTGGTTTAGATCTACTGAGGCTTCCTTGTTCTGTGATTTCATGTTTCAATCTGCTTCTCCTAGATGAGGAAAGCCTCAGCCCCACTTTGTAAGTGGATGTATGAGTGACCTCTTCCTCTGGGTAGGGCATATGTTTGTATGTCCAGTCTTCAGGAAAGGATAGTGTTATAGGATCTTGAGTGAACTGAAGGGGGTGAAAATAACAATGGGTAAAGCAAAATTTATTCACAGACTTCTCTGAAGGTGAGGTATCATCCAAAACTCCTCCCTTACTAGAGCGTTGCCAGTAGCCACTTGCATATTCATGTAGGAATGGGGATTCCCTTTATGAAATGGCAAACTTTTTATTGTTTTAACTGGTGTAAAATATTCAGTCAGCCTCACATTTGCAAATGGAAATTGCTTAGAAATCTTTTGTTCTAGATTTGTAGATTTTAGATATGCTTGGTCTGTGTGAGCTAGCCTAAGCTTTCTTTCAGGACTCATGGACAAATTTTGGTCTGCTTTACTACAGGAAAAAGAAATGAGGTCCTGTTCTGAAGAGGGGAATCTTCTTTGTTTTCCTTCCAGATATTTAGAAGATCTTTGCCACCCATGGACAGAGGCAGAGATGACCCTCATTCCTGAAACAGATTTTGAAACTGTACATGGGGTAGTTCTCAGGGACTTTTGATTAGATGGGGAGTTTGCCAGTTCATGTTGATCAGAGGAAGATGGTCCAGTTGGCTCTGCATAAGTTGCTGTTGTCTTTGCATCCATTGGACCAGGTCCTGAAGACCTGGCAGCAACTCCACTACAGATCGGGCCGCAGTCCACATTCTCTTCCAACAGGAGAGACATCTCCAAGTGTCTTTTAACCTTCTCTTCTCTGGGCATTACCTAGGTCTTTTTCTGATGACTAGATGGAAAGCAGACAGACTGGGATCACTGCTCACTGTGTTTCTCATGGTATCTAGGATCTGCAAAAGATGTGGTCCCTTTCCTTTCTGGCCCTGTCTCAGCTCCTTTGTGGAGCTTGAAGTGCCCATACAGTCTGAAGATAATTCAGGGCCTGCAGTATAGTACCGGCTGTCTGCACGTCCAGAGTCAGTGTATCTTACCTCCGTGCAATTCTTGCCCTCTCCCTGGTACACATGTGAGTCTCTGTTCCTCAATGTGGGTAGAGATTGTGGCAGCTGTTGTTGAGGTGGAAAATCCTTCTGGGCTTTAAAGGTTGTCAGATACTCCAGGCTTTTGTCTGGGTTGTAATACTCCTCTTGTGAGTCTTGGTTGCTGATAGTATTCCATGGACTGAGAGACCATGATGTGTGACCATAGGGTCACAGCCTAGCTGAGGCCTGTAGGACTCTCTCCACTCGTCTGGGCAGGTAGTTTCTAAGGCAGTTGAGCAGAGAAAACTGTCTTAAGTTATTTACCCCAGGTAAAGATGGTTGAAGGCTATTTCCCATGGCAACTGCCGGCAGGAATAGGGTAAGCGATTGTGTTTGTAGGAAAGGAGTGTTTTCTTCCCAAGACCTGTGCACACTTGCGGCAGGCCAAAAGGAGACCTGGAGTGACAGTTGATTTCAAGAAGTGATGAAAGTTCCAGAGATGCTCTCCCGATCAGGGTTCTCTGCTGGCGAGGAGAGTTCACCAGTGGAACCTGACCTCCAATGCCAACTGGCTACAGGAAGAGGTTAAGCGATATACTTTGTGAGAGACATTTCTTCCCAAGACCTGTGAACACGTCCAGCAGGCCAAGCGCAGAACTGGAATGGCAGTTGGCTCCAGGAAGTGATCAAAGTTCCAGAGTTAAGCTCGTGATCAGTGTTCTCTGCTGGCATTCCAGAGGTGGACTCGTGATCAACGTTCTCTGCTGGTGAGGGGAGTTCACCAGTTTTGCCAGACCTGGCTGTTTCATGAAAGAGGCTTCACAGACAACCAACCTCTGTGAATGAAAACAAATAGTTTGGACTCTCTGCATGGGTTACACACACTAGGCATTCGGCCTTGACAAGTTGCTTAGGTAAAAAATGAAAAGTGAGCTGGCAAAGTGGCTGCATGTCTTTTATCCCAACAGTTTAGAGGAATAAGGTGAAATTCTGAGTGTGAGGCGAGACCTATCTGGAAATAGAGTTCTAGGTAAGTCAGGAATGTAAAGAATGTCTCTGCTGCAAAGCTAAGTTAATAATAATTATAATGATGATGATGATGATGATGATGATGATGATGTAATGGATGCCTGGGATACTGTACTCTTCCATGCCTTACATAAAGGTCAGGCACCTAATGCACAGAGGCCTTCTGTGTGTGCATTGACTCAAGTATCGGGGTAATATAAAGAAACCTTTCTATGTCTACCCAACTATGACATTCATTAAATTCACAATATCTGTATTAAAACACAGCATGGTATGACACTCCAGGTCAGATGCTGGATTTACTGGGTAAAATAAAATCTTACCATCTGATCACATTTTGATGTTCATCTCACAGATCCTTCTTATGGCCATTGTGCAGCTATGTGTTCTTCGAAAAGCAGCTTTGGAAAATGAGCCCCTGCAGCAGGTCAAAATCTTCACTTTTGAATGAGGGCAGCCTCAGTCATTCTAGAGAATATGTGTAACTTGAGTTTCCACATCTGACAATAGGATTCAATGAAAAACATGTTTGTTTGTAGACACCACTTTAAAGCATTTACAAAACAAGGGGCCAAAGATGAAATGCAGTGCTACAAAGTAACTTTCAGGAATATGAATTGACTGAAAATGACAGCATGGTTTTCCAAAAACAAAACAAAACAAAATAAAACAAAACAAAACAAAAAAAACAACCAATTCACAAGCTAAATTCATGCACTGTACAATGTGTTATCCCTTTGGATTTCCTTTAAATGTGAGTTTTTTAAATTCACATTTGCTTCACCTAATGTTTCCTCTAGGATAAGCCAGCCTAATTGAAGTTGTTGACTGGCTGGAAAAATGAGTCAATGGTTTGAAGATTGGCTGCTCTCCCTTGGGACTTGGAATGTGCCTCCTGCACCTATATTGTAACTCCAGTTGCAGATGATCCTGTGTCTGCCTACGGCCCACTCTAGCACAAGGAAATCGTGTTCTCTACAGACATGCATTTAGGCTAACATTTAAATGCAAAAATTGTAAAACATGTTAAAATTTGTTTCTCACTAATTTATAATTACACAACTAGATTTTTTAGTACTTTTAAATAACTTCCCCATCTGATTATCAAATGGTTTTCCATGCATGGATCTGTTCCGTTTCCACCACATATATATGAAATATAGCTGTTGAATGGATAAAGAAAAATGATATGATACTGGTATGTGCTTAGTTAAAAGGGATGAGAAAGTTTACTTTACAAATGAGGAAGAAATAGCCAGAGATATGTGGGAAGGTCCTGAGTGAAGCAAGCCATGAGAGGTTGATATGGTTGAGAAGGGGAAAGACAAGGATGAGAAACCACAATACCAGGAGCAAGCCAAGAGACAGAGACACCGATATCCAAAGTACTGAGGCTATGTAAGAATCATAGGATGGGGGAAGGGAATTGGGCCTCAGGGGTTGGAGTGATTAAGAGTAGCTTAATTAAGAGTTGGAGTGATTAAGAGTAACTTCCCTCAGGGGGAAGTTCTGAGGAGTCAGAACTCTGTTACAAGGGAACAGGTATTAGAAATGCTGAGAAAAATTTTGGCCAGCATCCCCTTTGGTATGTTAAAAAGGCACCTAAACAATTTATCCTTAATTTGTGACTTCACCCATGCAAATTCTCAAGGTATCTGGTGGTTTCTTGTAGGACTGTTTCCACACAAATCAGGTGACATGGGCTACCTTGTTAGAACCAGGAGAGTTGTTTCGGTTGTACAAGATTCCTAAAGGCCCTTGGAAGTCATGGGGCTTCAATTAGTCACTGTCCCTACAGGTTGAGCCATGTTCATTAGAATACACACCTTAAGTCCATGAAGGCAGTCCCATTTGTAAATGGACAAATTCCTAGGGAGGGTATGGGGCCAGGATAAAATGCATTGGCAGATGGGTATCAGACAGCACATGAAACAGCTTATTTTTAGCCAGGATTTTAATATTAGGAAGAACTGCAATAATTATTCGAAACTTAGTAATGATTTCATGTCAGAAGATGAGCAAAAAGATTCTTGGGAAAGAAGCTATTTGAAAGAAACAGAGACAAATTTCTGCAAACTGCCAGTATTTAGAAGGTATTAGTTTGGACAAGTATTAATTTTTTTCCTCAAGGGCAATAGAAGTACTACTGAAATTTTCTTTATTGAACAAAGAAATGAATCCACTTTCAGTAAACGATGGAATCTTATTAATATCAGTGATTTAGAAAATAATCTTTTTATATGACTAATGTTGCCATGGAGTTTTATATTATTGGAATTGAAGTTCAAGATAACATGAGAAAAGAGATGATTGTTTTTATGGAATTTTTAGTATATATGGAGAGATCAAGCTTCACTTTGTGAAATGATTCAATAGTCCATAAAGAAAGTGATGTATATTTATTACTGAAGAGAAGCAAAAAATTCTGGGCTTGAATATTTTCTTGCAAATTTCAACTTTGCAAATGTATTCAGGTGATTAGATTGGGTCCTACAAATCCTATTTTTGTTTTTTCTCTTTTGAGAGCTCTCTTGATGTTGATTAAACATGCAAGCATGGTTTATAAGTTAAAAAAAGAATTCTTATTAGAGATGGCTCTCATAAAATAACTAAATATTGTGTGTGTATGTATGTATGTGTGTGTGTATGTCCACTTCTTCATTTATACCATTATTTTATCAGGCAAAGTGAGAGAAAACTGTGATGTTAGCAATGACATAGTAGATCAATCAATTGTGATTAGGAGTCAAAGGCCATCCTGAATGACATGACAACATCTCTCAAAAAAATCCAACAGTTATTAATCAAATAAATAAGGATCCTATGACTATTATATTTAACTTTATGATATTATGTTTATATATTTTGAAGCAGTAGCTCAGATACCGTGACTGAGCAAAACTTAAGTTTATACTTAAGCATGTCCGTCACATATTTTTGCCTCTTATACTGATATTTGGATTACAGGCCTCAACTACAAAGTATAGCTAATGCACTAAGATGATTGAACCCACGACTTCTTGCATTCTAGTCAATTAGAAAATTTGCTGAGCTTCATTCTATTTGTAGCTAAGATTAAGAGGTTTTCCTTCTTCACACAGCTATAATTCTACAATACCAATATCCTAATACAACCAAAAAAATCATAATTCAGATTGACCATCAGAATTGTGGCATGTGTCCTACACTTGCTTTTACTAAGACCAAAGATTGGATTCATTTGAAACTCTAAATACACACTACATAGCCTTTGGAAATTCTTTAAAGAAATTGAAAATGAAATGGAAAAATTAAAAAGAATCCTTGCATACTTATATCATCCTTAACTTGACACTTATCGTTTTGTGACCTCTGTATGAGAAGGGCGTGGTTACATAGGAAGTTGCCTTTTTCACTCCAGAATTGCATTTTGTAATTCAACTGATCTGGTCTCCACAAACAACTGTGAAGACCTAACCTACAGGAACTATCTCATCTCTCTTGAGATAATTGTTGATGCATCAAATTTTTCTCTTTAACTTGGAGATATCCTATTCTCACTTTCTACCAATAGAATCAAGGCTAACCTGTTGCTGACTACTTAGATCCTTCTGCACACAGAGTCAGAAAGATATTGTATACTAGGGGATAATAGGTGACATTGGATGATAAGTACATTGCTAGACAGAGAGGTAGGAATAAAAAATCTTAAAGATGGAGGTGTCTGTTACACATGGTTCCAATTCCACTTTGCCCCAAACAAACAAACAGATGTTATATTAATTATTAAACTATTGACCAATTGGTAAGAGCTTCTTATTGGCTAGCTCTGTTTCAATTATTAACCGATTTCTATTAATCTATGTATTGCTGCGTGACTACGGCTTACCCATTTTCTGGCATGTTACTCCTTCAGAAGCATGACATCCCTTCTCAGCTTCTATCTCCCTTCTTCTCCCCAGTCTTCTCCTGGTATCACTGCCTATATTCCTACATGGTGACTCGATCATCTGTGTTTAGTTCATCAACCACTATGAGAAATATATATATGGGCATAACCCACCATCACATCTTGTCTGTCTAAAAAAGTTTTTTTTCTTTCCTTTCCATTTTTATGAATTTTACTTAAATTAGAAACAATCTATTTTTACCTAACAATCCCATTCTTTCCCCCTTCCATACTCACATGGCCAACAAAACTCCCATCCCATCCATCCCTTTCGCCACAGAGATGGTGAGGAATTTCATGGGGGGATCATGATAGTCTGTCACATCCTTTGGGGAAAGGCCTAGGCACACCTCAGAGTATCTTGAATGACAGAGTAGCCCTCCATAGGGAAGGGACTCCCAAAGTCCATTTGTGTGATAGGAATAAATACTGGTTACACTGCCAGAGGCCCATAGAGTACCCACATCTCCCAAGAGACATGCACATTAAAAAGGGCTGAATTGGTACTATGATGGTTCACAAGTTTTCAGAATGGGGTCTTTTAGCTCCAATGTGGTCAGATCAGCTGTTTCTGTGGGTTTCTCCAGCCTGGTAATGACCCATTTCCTCATCATTCTTCCCTTTCTGCAACTGGATTCCCGGAGTTCAGGTCACTGTTTAGCTTTGCGTGTATTATTCTAATTCCATCAGCTACTGGATGAAGGCTCTAGAATGGCTTATAAGGCAGTCATCAATCACAATATAGGGGAAGTGCATTTAAGGTAGCCTCTCCATTATTGCTTAGATTGTTAGCTGGGATTTTCGTTGTGGATCCCTGGACGTTTGCCTAGTGCCATATTTCTCATTAAACCTATAATTTATGCCTCTATTAAGGTATCTCTTTTCTTGTTCTCATCTATTCTTCCACATAATCAATCTTCCTGATCCCTCATGTGCTACTATCGCCTCCTTTTCTCCCCACCTCTTTCTCATACCAACCACCTCTTCCCCATGCTCCAAAATTATTCAGGATATCTGTGCCTTTCCCATAATCTGAGGAAGGAAAGTCTCAATTAGTGTTCTTCTTATTACTAGCTTCTCTGGAGTTGTTGATTATAGGGTATTTATCATTTTCTCTATGTCTAATATCTGTACATTATAGACTACATACCATATTTGTCTTTGGATGTATGGGTTACCTAGTTCAGGATGCTTCCTTCTAGTTCCATCTATTTGTTTCATTTTTTTTTCCATTGAGTACTACTCCATTGATTAATTGTATCACATTTTCTTTATCCATTTTTTTTGTCATGGGACATCTTTGTTGTTTCCTGGTTCTTGCTATTATAAATACTGTTCTTATGGACATAGCTGTACAGATGTCCATGTTGTATAAATGTACATCCTTTGAGTATATGCTAAAAGAGTGGAATTGCTAGATGATGAAGTAGACTAATACTCAATATGCAGAAAAACAGCCATACTGACTGTCAAAATGGATGTACAAGTTTTCACTCCCAGCCGCAACAGAGTGACATTCCCCTTTCTCCAGCATAAACTAGCCTTGGTATTTATTTCTGTAGCCATTCTGGGAAGTGTAAGATGATACCTTCAATTTGTGATTTACATTTCCCAGATGGCAATGGATATTTAGTGTCTTTTAGCCATTTAAGACTCCTCTATTGACCAAACTACAATTCCATTGGATCAAATACTTCAATATAAATCTAGCTACACCAACCTCTTAGCAGAGTAATTGGGTGGTAGTTTTGAATGAATTTGTATAGTAGAGCACTTCTTGAACATAACAGTAGCACAGACACTCAGATCAACAATTCAGTAATGGGACCTCCTGAACCTGAGAAGATTTTGTAAGGCAAAAGATAGTGTTAACAAGACAAGACAGGCAGCATCCCACAGAATGGGAAAAATCTTGACCAACCCCACATGTAGCCCAGGGTTGATTTAAAAAATATACAAAGAACTGAAGAAACTAGTCTCCAAAATACCAAATAAAAAGTGGGTTACAGAACTAAATAGAGAATACACAATAGGGTTTTACTTCTTAGGGAAGAGAAACTATACTAATAAAAGACTTGGAGCAGGTCCTTCACAGACTATATTTAGTGAGATTATGTACCCTCTTGTTGTTGAACAGTTCCAGTTGTTTGGAAATGCCCAAACCTTTTGTCATAAGCTCAGTTGGAGAAGCAACTCCATTGTATGGTGACAGTAAAAGTTGTACAATGGCACATAACTTAGGATATTAAAGTCCCCATGTACAAAACCGCATCTCAGGTACTCCCTGTATCTTGGGCCCATGATATGGGAAGAGAGATTTCTTTCTCACTTGCCAGGAAACACTTATGATGTGTATGTCACAATCTATTACATCTTCAAATTCTAAAGTGACCACACTTATCACCTCACAATATTTCCTCCTGGAGTTAGGTAGAAGGCACAAGTCTCTCTGGCTTTAAATATTTTTTATTCTGCTGCGGCACTGTAACCGACTATGACTTCAGTCCAGTACACATGTAAGTAAATGCATCATTATACCATTCCAGCTTATTGATGACCACTTAGATATATCCTAGATGCTGAAGTTCACAAAATGAAGACAACCCTATGTTTTATGTGCTTGTTTGTGAAGTTCTTCCATGTATATCTGCACACCATAGAGCGCACCAGATCTCATAACGGATGGTTGTGGGCCACCATGTGGTTGCTGGGAATTGAACTCAAGACATCTGAAAGGGCAGCCAGTGCCCTTAACCTCTGAGCCATCTCTCCAGCCCACTGTTTGTGAATTTCTAAGGTTTCCTGGTGTTTCACTCATACATGTTGCTACATTAATTGTTTTACTTTTATCTTTTTCTTTCTCCATTTTATATTCAATTTAGAAGCAAGATTGTTTTACATGTCAATACCAGTTTCCTCTCCCTCCCCTACTGCCCTGCCTCCCCACTACTGCTCTAACTATCCCATACCATTTCTGCTCCCGAGGGAGAGTGAAGCCCTCCATGGTTGGTCTTCAGAATCTGTCGTATCCTTTGAGATGCATTCTAGGCCTTCCCTGGTAGTCTAGGCTGAGGGAGTATCTCCCTATGTGGAATGGGCTCCCAAAGTCCATTCCTATGCTAGGGATAAGTACTGATCTACTACAAGAGGACACGTAGATTTCTGAGGCCTCCTCACTGACACCCACATTCATGGGGTCTGGATCGGTTCAATACTGGTTTCCGAGTGAATACTCTGGGTCCAAGAGCTCCCGCTAGTTCAGGTCAGCTGTTTCTGTGGGTTTCACCATCATGATATTCTTGACGAATTTGCTCATCACTCCTCCTCCTAAGCAACTGGATCCCTGTTCAGTTCATTGTTTAGCAGTGGGTGTCTGCTTCCACTTCCACCAGCTGCTGAGTGAAGGCTATAGGATGGCATATACATTAGGCATAAATTTTATTATCAGGTGAGGACATTAAAGGTAGACTGTACTCTGTAGGTTAGACTGTACCTTGGTGTCATCTTTGTAGATGTACAGACATTTCCCTAGTGCCTGATATTTCTTTAAACCTATATTGGCTCCCTGTATTATGGTATCTCTTATATTTCTCTCCTCTACTCTTCCCCCAACTCAAACTTTCTGCTGCCTCAAGTCCTCCTCACCCCTCTGCTTCTACCATTGTCATTCTCCTAATTCCCTCTCCCCTCCCCCATACTCCCAATTTTCTCAGGAGATCTTGTCCATTTCCCCTTCTCCAGGGGACCATTATGTCTCTCTTAGGTTCCTCCTTGTTTACTAGCTTCTCTGGAAGTGTGGCTTGTAGGCTGGTAATTTTTACCCTATGTCTAAAATCCACATATGAGTGAGTACATACCATATTTGTCTTTTTGTGATTGGGTTACCTCCCTCAGAATGGTTTCTTCTAGTTCCATCCATTTTCCTGTAAATTTCAAAATTACATTGTTTTTCCTGCTGAGTAGTATTCCGTTGTTTAAATGTACCACATTTTCTCTATCCATTCTTCAGTAGAGGGGCATCTAGGCTGCTTCCAGTTTTTGGCTATTACAAATAGTGCTTCTATGAACATCGTTGAACAGATGTCCTTGTATGAATGTGCTTCTTTTGGGTATATGGCTAAGAGTGGAATTGCTGGATCTTGTGGTATACTTATTCCCATTTTCTTGAGGAGTAGCCATACTGATTTCCAAAGTGGCTGTACAAGTTAGCAGTCCCACCAGCAGTGGAGGAGTGTTCCTCTTTTTCCACATGCTCTCCAGCATAAACTGTCATTGGTTTGATTTTAACCATTCTGACAGGAGTAAGATGGTATCTCAGAGTTGTTTTGATATTCATTTCCCTGATGGCTAAGGATGTTGAACACTTTATTTGTGTCTTTCAGCCATTTTAGATTCCTCAATTGAGAACTGTCTATTTAGTTCTGTACCCCACTTTTTATTTGGATTGCTTGGTGTTTTGGAGACTACCTTCTTGAGTTCTTTCTATATTTTGCAAATCAGTCCTCTGTCATATATGGGGTTGGTGAGTATCTTTTCCCAGTCTGTGGGTTGCCATTTTGTCTTGCTGACTGTCTCCTTTGCCTTACAGAAGCTTCTCATTTTCAGTAGGTCCCATTTATTAATTGTTGATCTCAATTTCTGTGCTACCGGTGTAGTGTTCAGAAAGTGGTCTCCTGTACTAATTCGTTCAAGGATATTTGCCATTTGTCTTCTAATAGGTTCACTGTGGCTAGATTTATGTTGAGGTATTTGATCCATTTGGATGTACGTTTTATGTATGGTCATAGACATGGATCTATCTGCAGTCTTCTACTTGCCAGCATCCAGTTATGCCAGAACCATTGGTTGAAGATGCTTTCTTTATTCCATCATATAAACTTATCTTATTTGTCAAAAATCAGGTGTTTGTAGTTGTGTGGGTTAATATCAGGGTTTTCAACTCGATCCCATTGGTCTACCTGTCAATTTTTGTGCCAATACCAAGCTATTTTCAAAACTATAGCTCTGTAATAGAGTTTGACACCAGGCATGGTGATGCCTCCAGAAGTTATTGTACACTGTTGCTTTGGATATCCTGGATCCCTTGGTTTTCCATATAAAGTTGAGAATTGCTCTATCAAGGTGTGTGAAGACTCTTGCTGGGATTTTATGGGGATTGCATTGAATCTGTAGATTGCTTTTGGCAAGATTGCCATTTTTACTATGTTGATCCTACATAAGAACATGGGATATCCTTCTATTTTCTGTTATCTTATTTGATTTCTTCCTTCAGAGACTCAAAGTTCTTACTGTACAGGACTTTCCCTTGCTTGGTTAGTGTTACTGCAAGGTATTTTATGTTGTTTGTGGCAAATGTAAAGGGGGATGTTTCTCTTATATCTTTCTCCATGAATGTATCATCTGTATATAGTATGGCTACAGCTTTTTGAGTAAAAAAAAAAAAACAAAATCACAGAGAATCACTGGCTCAAAACCCCCCACCAAAATAAGAAGTCGAAAGAAAGAATCCTAACAGTGTCCAAGGCTCCTAACATCTCTTCTCTGAAAAGAGAGTTTTCCTGTGTTGCTGGTAAGTGAGACCAGTTTTCAATGTTAAGTAGATATTTTTGTGTTTAGATTGGGTAAATCCTTATTTATTACTCCTACATATTCTCTTTCTTTGTCTCTGTCTCTCTCTCTCTCTGTGTGTGTGTGTATGTGTGTGGTGCGTATGTGTGTGTTTGTCTGATGTTTATGTGTTTATATTTCTGTGATTGTGGGCATAAGGAAAACAGCACATGTGTGGAGGTCAGAACACAACTATTTGGAGTTGCTTCTCTCATTCTACCCACATAGATACAGGGAAGACAAATGTGATAATCTTTTTATAAGTACGTGATTTTACCCTCAGAAATATTTACAGATTATGGCTGAGAGATTTGAAACATATCAGAGATTGACAAATGAACCAGATTTCCTATGTGCCCATTGTTCCACACATATTTTTCCAACACATTTCATACAAAGCCAGGAGGATTTCTCATTTCAGGTGTGTGTGTGTGTGTGTGTGTGTGTGTGTGTGTGTGAGAGAGAGAGAGAGAGAAGAGAGAGAGAGAGAGAGAGAGAGAGAGAGAAAGAGAGAGAGTGACTGTGTGACTGTGTGTCTGTGTCTTTGTATGTATTTTATGTAGCTCTCTGAAGACTATGTGGTACAGGATGTAAATCTTACAATGATCTTCTAGCCTGTGTTCATATTATGCTGTCTACAAATCGTAAAATATAATTCTCATGTTCTAAATCTCCTCTTCTTTTTGTGGCCAAGGAGGCCAGTAGATGGTGTCAGAACCTCTGATACTGGAGTTACAGGTAGTGGTAAGCTTCTGTATGTACTGGGAATGGAAGCTTGGATGCTCTGAAAGAATCTTCAGTGCTCTTGATTGCTGTTATTTTCCACCCTAGCTTTTCACTTTGTGATTATGTTTACTGAACCAGACAGCCTAGTTAGGTTCATACAACCGGTATTGTTTAAAGATTATAAGTCTCCTCCATTTGAGAGATCGAGTCTCATTCAGTGATGAGCACCCTAAGTTTTTTTCAATAAAACATGGTCAGCCAATTATCAATGTTTGTAAACCAACAAAAATGGATACAGGCAACTTGCATTCATGTATTTCAGCACACATAGTCACACATACTTAAAACATAGAAATTTTTAAGGGGGAAAGGGAGTGACTGAAATGATAAAAGTGGAACGTGATAAATTATCTTCCAATAATCAACTAATAGAAATAAATTTTAAGTTATAATAGGGGCTACAGAAATGGCTCAGCAATTAATGGCACGTGGAATTGTCACAGAGTAGTTAGGTTCCATTTACAGAACTGAGAGGTTAGCTAACTATTTGCTGCATCTTCTGTCTCCAACATTTCCTGCCTTACTCTGGCCTCTGTAAGTACTTTATACAAATACTTGCAGGATAAATACCCATATAACTATTTTTAAAGTTACAAACAGTAAAAATTGGAATTCTCCAAAGCGATATTATAGCCATGAGAAAGACAACAACAGGAGGTAGTTAAAATATAGTCCCTCTGATCTTGCATGGAAGCAGCTATGGCAATCTGCCTAGCCAGCTGCCTCAGAACCAAAAGCAGATTTACTCTGAGGTTAATAGTAATATCATAACCATTCATCAAGAGTAATAAACCATCTCAATAAGTTGCATTCCTTGAAGTTTTCTGTAATTGGGATCAGAATCCTTTATGACTGTGAGATTTGTGCCACTATTGCAGTTATCTTTTAGATGGAACATCAAGTTTGAGAGGTAGCATATGCTCCATAGCGGTGTATTTTCACTGTGGTATTTACCTGATTTTCTTGGAAGAATGTCTGGTATAAGATGAACATGCCAAAGCCATTTCTTTACATATTTTTTTATAATTTATATCTTACTGAATGATTTTAAACTAAAAATGTCCATAAATGTCTTTGACTATACACTTTAATCATGTTTAGAAATGGATTTTTTTTATCTGAGCCTGCTTATGAATATGGAGAATACCAGATAAATGTGTCTAGACTCCTTAAGTAAAATCTGCATGCTTCATTTTGCTTAGGAAAGGTCTTGTTTTAGAAATAATTCCCAGATTCCCCCTGCCTTCTCAGGTAAGAAATCTTGCTCAATTCTTCTGCCTAAGTTGTTCTGATGGCTATTTTTGGTAGTCAAACTGACTAACTCATGGTTTAAATAAAACTCAAAGCATTGGGTACACCTGTGTGGAACTTTTCAATAGGATTTGAAAGTAAAGACTCATTTATCCTGGATCAATTGAGGTGATATCCACCCTCAGCTGTTGATGGCTGCTGCACACCTCTAAACCCACCACTCAGGAGGCAGAAACATTAGCATTTTCTGAGGTTCAGGCCAGTGTGGTCCACAAAATGAGCTCCAGGCCTGCACAGAAAACAGCTGTCTTGAAAATATGAAAAGAACAAAGAAAAAAATCAAACAAAAATTAAGATCCAATTTTAAGCTGGTGGCAGCCTACATATATAAAGGATATGGAAGAAGGACGTCTCTTTTTTCCTGTTTGTCATAGCCCTGGCCAACAAGTTCATTTCTTTATCAGAATTAGTGCCACTTCCTGGAGATTCTTGTGTATATTAAAGACCAGCTGAGATATGAAAACTCATGAACAGAACAAATCCTGGATTCTTCAAGTTATTATTGAAATGCAACCATTTTTGGACTCTCAAGTCCAACACCTAAGACATTATGTCTTGAGCCCTTACTAGGTTTTAACCAGGGAGGCATGGCATACTTAACAAGTTGTGTTTGAGTATATAAGTTTTACTTCACACTTATATCTAAGAAATACACAAGCATAAGCAAACAATCCTAAGAACCATAGTCACCAGGCTCATAGAAGAGGAGTACCTCTCCTACAGCAGTAGCAGGTTCAGAACCGGTATTGTGATTCTCCAATTTCAGATCTTTGATTCCTATGAAGGCCCGAATTTGAGGAATGGGGTTTCAGACAGGGCGCTTCTCAGCTTAATGGACTGGTTCTTTCAGGTTAGCAGAGGAGAGCTCCAAGACTTAGATACATGGTCCATTAAAAAATTCCCAGTTCTGAGCTGGTT
>NW_023277163.1:0-25000 GCF_003668045.3 Cricetulus griseus | reverse complement strand
AGTGGAGGAGGAAGGAGTTCAAAGTCTTCCTTAGGTGTAGTCAGAGCCACCAGGGTAAGTGGGATCCCGACTCAGAACAACTAAGAGCTAAAGACACTACAGGATTGCCAGGAGACCTTACAAATGCAAGAACAGTGCTGAAACAGGTGCAAAGACTCCAAGAGGACAGCACCCAGTCCCAAAGTGGTTGCCGGTCTGCAGAGCTGGGCAAGTCTAAGAGAGCAAGAGGAAAGCTCTATCTGAGAAATGTGAGTTCAAGGGGTCCCAGTTGCACAGGGAACCTTGCTATACTGCAGTCTTGCAGCAGAGCTAGGAGTACGATGCATGGAGATGTGGTGATATAGCACCTATGGTCTGGAGACAAGGTAGAAAATACCAGGTGTCCCTCTTTACAGAATGCTGGAGAGGGATGCAAACTTTACTGATCCGGTGTGTCCAATAACATCTAATAATTACAAGGGCTCCCTTTCTGATGCAATGTTCAAACCGCCCTTCCATTCCGTTCTAGTTGGATTAGCCAATCTGCTAAGTGGTAGTAATTGTGTAGTAACTAACTGTCTAGACTGGAGAGATGGTGTGGCAGGTAAGAGGACTTGCTGCTCTTGCAAAGGATCAGAATTTGGTTTCCTAACTCATGACTGGCTGTTCAAACCACCTGCATTTTCTACCTCTAAAGGATCCTAAGCCTTCTAGTGGCCACTGGTGGCCCCTACCCCAGCCTATACTCACAGAGACACACACTACATATATAGAAATAAAATCTCGAAATGCAATCTATAAATGGAAAGTTTTTAATGGAAAAAATTATGAACATTAGGTAGGCTTTTGGCATTTGAATACATATGGAATACACTACTATTATAGAATGGAGAAACTTGGAGACCAAAGATATTTTTTAAAATAAAATTATAATGACATCATTTGTCTGCTTCATACAATTCCTCCCTTTTCTTCCCTTCCCCGTCACTTTCAAGGTTGTAGTCTCTTATCCTTAATTGCTATTGATTTATTTATATGCAAATGATGTATAAATCTGTGAGGTTTCTCATCCCTAGGAAAGATAAATTACAAGTCTCAGCAGTTTTTAAATATATTTTATTCATTTTCTTGTTTGCCCTCCTTGGTCTCCTATCAGTCCCTCCCCATCTCCTCTTTGCCTACTCAGATCCCTCCCTTGACTCCTCCATTTTTATTGAGAGGAGGGCAGGCCTCCCAGAGATTTCTACCAGACACAGCATAACAAGGTGATGACGACTGGCTGAGGCAACCCTGTATGAGGATTAGGGTACAATGCCACAAGATTGTGACTGCCCATGCTCCAAAAGTTGGGAGTCTCACAAGAAGACAAGCTATACAACTGTCACGTAGATGCATAGGGATTTGGTTCCTTGCAGGCTCTTTGCCATCCTTCTGCCACCTACAATTCTTCCTCCTCTTTTTCAGGATTCCCCTAATGTTCCCCATAAAGCACAACAGGACTTTATGAAGACACTTGTGCCACTGTCAAAAGCAAGAGACATTTGTGTGGCAAACATCTCTTAGAAGTTCCATTTCAGGGGCTAGTGAGATGAGTCAAAACGGTAAAGTTCCTGTCACCAATGACGACATTGTCAGTTTCATCCTCAGAGCACAGATGGAAGGAGGGACCTGACTTGTGACATTTGTCGTCAGGCTGCCTGTTTACTGCTGCATGCATGCACCATTTGTTCCTAAAGAATCAGGCTGAGACTTGTTCCAAATGACCCAGAAAGGGTTACATGGAGAGTCAGTGCAGAGCTGTGCAGGAGTCTTAAGGGCTCTGTGAGAGACCAGGACCATTTCCAACAGGATCCTGACACACGCTCACAGAGACAGAGAGAGATGTTGTGGGATATATTGATCTACCACACTCTTACTCTCCTGAGACTGCCCAGTAAAGCTCATCTGGAATCATGGGGTGGAGGAGCGCCTGGCTGACCAGAATTGGCCTAGAGAATCCAGAAACTTGGGTACAGAAGATACACAGGAAGGAAGGGTGGGGACTAGAGTTGAAGCTTCCTCTTGGCTCTGGGATGAGAGAATGGGCATGTTTCTTGTCATTTCATAGGCCAAAATGCAAGGTCAGCCTGTTGCTACTCAGCCTGTCTGAGCTAGCAGGTTTTTATCCCAGCCTTCCATTTCTGAGTCTGATGGCTAAATAGAATGATAGAGACTTAACTTGAAGCTACATATTGCAGCTGTAGCAGAGCTGGGCTGTGGGAAAAGAAGCCCTGTCAGGTCTAGGCCTTAGTGACCAGCCGGGCACTGACTTGAGGGGCCTTGGACAGTAGAGGAAATTAAAATCAGTAGATTCAAGGGCAGCTGATAAGACAGAAAAAAATCAGGGAGATGCACAGAACATGAGCTTCTCTTACATAGACATAAAATATATTCTGTTCTCAAAAAGGGGGAAGTCTAAAGTATACATAAATGAGAAACAGTAAGTACGTTGGTGAGTTGTAGATTGGTCAGCAAACATGTGGAAGTTTGTAGTCAACTCCCAAGGATTACACAAGAAAAGGAACAAATGCAAGGGGTAGATGCAGATTTCCATATTTGATTGATTGGTTGATTTGCTTTTTCACATTGGGGATGGAAACCAGGACCACACATATGCTCTGCAAACAACATACCAAGCAAAGCACAAAATGTTTTCCTACCCTCTCCTCTTTTCTCCTCCCTTCCCATCTCCTCCCCTCCCATCTCTTCCCCTCCCCTCTCCTCTCCTGTTGTTTGCTTCCCTTTCCTTTTTTCTTCTTCTTCTTCTTTTCCTCCTCTTCCTCCTCCTCCTCCTTCACTCTCTCTCTCTCTCTCTCTCTCTCTCTCTCTCTCTCTCTCTCTCTCTCTCTCTCTCTCTCTCTCTCTCTCTCTCGGGCCTAATGCAACAAGGTCTACATGAAAAGTTTGCCCACCTCCTCCATCCCAAGTGCATTTTATTTTCTTTAAACTTGGTACCTAGATTAGAAATCAGAACTCCACTACTGGTTTCTGCACTCAATCCCCAATCCTTATTAAAACTATTTTTGAAACCTAAATCTCAAAAGGTGACACTTAAGCAGTACTGTGTTTATGTGAAATACACACCTGATTTCTTGTGACTCCATATCTATAAGTCCTTTATGTGTGCAAGCCACTCATACTCTTTAGTTTATTCATGGTGAAGGAGAGAGAACCCAGGAGCCCAATGAAAGCTGTGCAAGTGTTCAACACTGAGCTGAAAATACCTCAAGCTCCAGGTACTTGTGAAGCCTTGTAAAGCTGAAGGTGGAGCCCAGGCCTCACAGGCACCAAGCAAGCACCCCCCAACCTAACCCCACTGAGTGTATCTATTTTAACTAGGGGGTTGATTGTTTGCACACAAACTTTGCTTTTGTGGGGGAGGGGTGCTTCCAGACAGGGTTTTACTGTGGCTTTGGAGGCTGTCTTGAAACTAGCTCTTGAAGATCAGGCTGTTCTCCAATTAAGGGAGATCTGCCTGTCTCTACCACCTGAGTGCTGAGATAAAAACCATGTGCCACCACCACCTGGTTTAAACTTGTCTTTTTAATTAAGTATCATTTAAGGACACACACTTGTATACATGTGTTGTGTGGATTGATGCCCTTGAATGTAGGTGTTCAGGCAGATTCTATCAACTGGAGCTGGACTTACAGGCAGGTGTGAGCCACCTGATATGGGTACAGGAAACTGAACTTGAACCCTCTGAAAGAATGCCTCCCCTGTGCTTTTAACTTTTGAGCCATCCCCCTGACACTAGTGTCCCTTTCTGTGTCCCAGGCTAGCATGGATATATAGTGTGCACTAGAGGATAAGAGTATCTACTTGCCCCAATCTTGAAGTGAGTCACTATAGACATTTTGCTGTTCCCATTTTTATTTATGTCCAGTGTCCTTACAAAGAGTTAGTGTATATGATTCAGAAAACAATAATGATATTTAAACAGAGGACCATCACTCTATGTGTTTAGGAAAGATACCAATGAAGAAGAAAACTGTGATACAGAATTATTTTATTGGTGCTTCCTCATACAGAAAATTGAGAATGCAATTGGTAGGCATAGGGATATTTCAAAAACACAATTAATAAGAGACCACAACTGAAGACTTCAAATAGAGTTCCTTGGTTCATTAGATCCCTAAAGCCAGCTGAGAGACTTTCCATACCCTGAACATACAAAGGAGGCTAATAATTTAGGAAAGCCGAGGCTCAGAGCATCCTAATCTGGAAGTCATGTTCCCTATTTACTGCCAGCAAGGACAAAGTCTGGGGCCCAGGTCATAGACACTACGCACACCACATTGAAGGCAGATATCTGTAGCAAACACAATTCCCTTGGGCTGCCTCTGGGCCCTGAGTGCATCCATGAGCTCAGGACAAAGGTGGACGAATCTTCCAGTGTCAATGTACACAGAGTCATAGCACTCCACAGGGGCAGGGTATTGCTCCCCATTCATCTTGCTCCAGTTGTCAGTGTGCAGCAAAAGGTCCTTCAGGATGGGCACAGAGAAGTCATTGTCATACAAGTTAATCTTGGTGAGTTGGGTGCACCGACTAAGGGCAGGGATGAGGACAGTGAGGTGAGAGTCCTCCATCCTACAACCCTGCAAGTCCAAGGACTGCAGAGTATGTGCCACAGTCTCTAGCAGAAGTCGGAGAGGCAGGGGATTTAAAGCCCATAATTCCACACCTCTCATGGCCAGATGTTTCAGCTGCCATAGGCGTTGACAAGAAGGGAAATGATTCAAGTCTGATTCTGACACAAAGTAGCCAGTGAGGGAGAGAGTCTCCAAGGGGCTTCTCAGGCACCTAGGGATAAACAAAGTGGTTAGTTCAAACAAAACGTTTTGGAGGACAATGTGTACCCTGGGGCTTATAAAGAGACCCAGGGGGTACATAGCTCAAGAACAGTTTGACCACATGATCAATGTACACTACAGGGTGCTGCCTAGTGCTGTCCACTACATCAACCACACCCAACTTTCACAATAATTGCACCCAGTGAAGGGAGGCACCATTCATCCACTAACCCTTAGTTTAAGGAAAGCTTTGCTCTAGTAGCTGACCCAGCTCTCTATCTTTGTTTACCTGAGGATCTGTTTCATGTGGTCTCTCAAAAAGTAGATGCCTTTCAAGGAGAGATGCTGAAGACTGTGCAGTTTGGAGAACTGAGACACCAACTTCATGACACACTTCTCTTCTCTGTTTGCTGTCCTGTTGCTATGCCAAATGGTGCTCTTGTAGATGTGGTCCATGGAGAGTTTGCGAAGATTTCTCATGTAGCCAAGGTAGGTGGCAAAACGTGTCAGTGTGGAAAGGTCCCACGCTGTGTGCAGTTCCAGTTCCTCAATGTGCCATGGATGGAAAACACTCAAGATCACCCTGATGAGGAATAGAGGCATATCCCAGATCTTCATGTTTGCACAGCAGAGCTGTAAGGAGCCTTTTCTCTCCTGGGCCCACTGCAAGAAATATGCTTGCTCTTCATCCAGTCCAGGTCTAAGACAGAGTTCAGCTATGACCTTCAGGCGCCGTCTCACTGCATATCTTGGAAGGACCTTCACTACTTGCTCCTCATCCCCACTCTCTGATGAGCAGTCCGCATCCTCTGTTCCAGTCCATATGGTCCAGAACTCATGGCGTACTTTCCTGAGATCCAGTACCTTCATTTGGTTCCTACTGTGGGTGAAAGGGTGTCTAGTGTCAGCAGAATTGACAGGACCCAGCAGTGAGACAGCTTCACTACACATCCCTAATGTCAGCTCTTCCCCTTCCAAGGACTTAGTCACATTCAGCACCCAGTGTCTAATATGGAAACTCTGTGTGCTATGGAAGCTTCCCCTGGGCGGCATCTATCTGTAGACATGACTGTATTCCTTCCACTAAGTTACTCTCTGTTCTACCTAGTCCCTTTATTAGTGGTTGTGGGAATGCCAGGGCAGTCTAACTGCACTGTGGCTCCTTCTCCCTAAGCTCTAATCCCCACTCCATTGGCTTACTACAAGGAATCAATAGCTTTCAAGGCCCTGCATCTCTGCATGAGGATCCCATCAGAAGCCTCTGAGCCACTTCCCATGCCCTTTGCCCGGACCCTGAAGTCTCTTTCTTGTGTACCCATGTGCTCCAGTCTCCAGTACTTGGTTCTTGCTTACCTGGGGTGAAAGTTTCTTGCCAACTGCATGTCTACTCCTTCAAGTACAGCCTGGAAGGTTTCTAAGTTGGACGTCTTCATCAATGTCCCCACAGGGAGGCAGGGGAAAGGCCAGGCTGCCACCATTGCCTTCACCATCCTATTGTGTCTGCCTTTGAAAGCATCCCGCAAAAGTGCTGGGAAGAGCTCCATGGGCAGTTGTTCCACAGCAGAGATGGCCAATTCCTCATTTCTCAGCAGAGCCTGCCTTGCCTGTTTCAGGAGTGGGTTTGGGGTCTGAAGGCTCATCATGAAGGGTCTGCAGTCAGATAGGTCCTGGGGAAGCATTCAGAGAACAACATTAATTATCAGGACAAAGTTTAGAAATCTTCCTCACCCAGCACAGGAACCGCTCAAGTCAGAGATTATTTGCTCTGACAATGGTAGAAACACCAACTTAAACCATGGTTCTCACTGGTCATTTGAAGCCAGACTCCCCACTGGCAGCATGGGAGCCTCTCTATCCCATAATGGACTCATGAATTCTAGGTCAAAAGAACTTATGAATGACCCTTTCTTAAAAAAAAAAAAACTGCTTTTGTTGTTCAATGTTTACTTTCTTCTTACGAAGGAGGATGATGGCATTGGATTCCTGAAGTTTTCAGGCCATGCTATGTCACAGAACCATACCATATAAAACAAACAAACAAAGCAAACCAAAGCCCAAATCAAGATCTACTTCACCATTGCAATTCTACCTACTTAAGTCAGTTTGAATAACCAGAAAACCCTTCTCTCAAAACAATCAATAATCATAGTGACCTCAACAAGCTATCATAAAAAGACATTTGAGATGAAGGTAAAACTTCATTTAAAATTGCACCCAAAGTCATCAGTGTGTTCATCTGGAGCCAGAAATCAAAAATTTGTGTCCAATCTTTATTCTAAAGGACCCTCCATCATACTGCAAGACCCAAGGGAGGACAATTACTCACCAGTTCTGAGCACTTAGGACAGGTCCCTTATCCCAGCTGAATCATGCATTTCCTCCAGCTCCAGGTCTCAGAGTGTCTTGGGTTATGCTCCTGAAACATTTATATACCTCTCTGCTCACCCTCCCTACTGCAGCCCCACCTTCCAACCCCTAGCTTCCATTTGATAGTGGTTCAGTGTCCACCATTTTAATTCAATAGATAAAATTCAATCATTTCCTTAATTGAATCAAACTAATTGTGAAAACACCCATCCCCCTCCCTCCAAGTTGGATAAACATAAAGATTATACTTGCTAATTAACTACACAACACTGAATTTCTTGATTTCTCATTTTATTTGCTTACCTATTACTTACTTTTGAACTTGATAGAGAGACTATTTTATTCTGAAGCTAAGATTGTTGTGGAACTGTCCCATATTCTTCTTTAGGATTACTCTTATGAATCACTATACCTTGATGAATTTGTTCATGTGACCAGAGTCATTCTGAGTTTGAGTCAGATTAAAATTGAATCTGTTACTGATAATAGACATAAATAAAATTCATAATTTATTTGTCTATGTACCCTAGGAGAAATACCTAGTCATTCAGAAATATAATCTGGGGCTCCAGCCTCACTCTATGCTCCTTCAGTAAACTCAAGTAGCAGCTACTCAAAAGGTGGAAGCAGGAAGATGATTTGATTCCATTAAAGTGGTGGTCAGGATGTTGGGGATACACCCAGTTCCTAGAGACCTAAGCAGCATACCATGAGTCCTCTGACCAGCACTGACTGCAGGACACCTGCTGGGGCATGTTTGTAACCCCAGAATTGGAGAGTTGAAGACAAGAGGATCAGTCCAAGTCATCATCAGCCATTTTAGAAACTGAATAACAGCCTGAGCCATGTATACCTGCTTTGTAACCAATGAACAGAACAGTAGAGGACATAAAGCTGCCTCCCAGTGAGATGCTACCCTTGGTTCTCCAGATACAGAGGGTACTTCTGAAGATCAATCAGACCACCACACTTGCTCAAGGACATGAAAACGAGAGTCCACCTGGGGCCTGGAGAGTGGTTCAGCAATAATGAGCACCTCTCAATCTTCACCATCCCAGCACCAACTTGGTGGCTGAAAGCATCTGTAACTCTAGTTTCCAGAGATCTGAAAACACCCCTGACCCTCCTGGGCAGAAGGCACACTTGCTTCCACATTCCTACATGAAGGGAAACAGTCCTACACCTAGATTAATCTTCTTTAAAAAATGTTTGGATCAGTATCTGGAATGGTGTCACACACCTTTAATCCATACTGTTGGGAGACAGAGGCAGGTGGTCCTCAGTAGTTCAATATAAGCCTGATCTAAGCAGTTGATTCTAAACCAGTCAGGCATACAGAGTGAGGATCTGTCTTAAAAATTATTTTAAGCTAGGTGGTTGCAGCACACACCTTTAACCCCAGCAGCCAGAGGCAGATTAGTGTGGATCCCTGTGAGTTCAATGTCAGCCATGTCTACAGAGAACTAGAGAGGAATATAAGGCAGGAGGAGACAGGAATTCATCTCTCTTTCCATCTGAGCATTGGTAGACGGGAGAACTCACTAGTGGATGGCCACTTTGCTTCTCTGATCTTCAGCTTTAACTTCAATATCTGTCTCTGTGTTTTTATTATTAAGACCAGCTAGAATTCCTGCTTCAATCATCTGCTTTATTTTATCTCTTATTTTAATATTAATCCCTTTCTCTTTATATATATTTTTCCTTGGGGTTTTTTACCTTTCCTTCCTGTATGTATGTATATATGTATGTATATATATATATTTGTATGTATGTGGGTCTTACTTTCCTGATTCTCATGTCTGACTATCAGGAGGATGCCTTGCTTTAAGGATATGTGGGTGACTGTTGCCTTGCAGCCACTGGAGACAAATATTTACAGACTCATTTGAATATGGAAGTTTCATCCTTTTCCCACCTATGCTGAATGGAGGTCTCAAATGACCACTTATGAAGTAGAGGAATGAAGTCAGGTAAAAATAGGTCAGATTCCAGTAAGGATAGTTTGTAAACCTTTCTGGAATCCTATCCAATAAATATAATGGAAAGGGAATAGAAACTGGAGTGTTGTGCCCAAGTCATATGTACCCAGAGACCTCCAGGAAGACAGACCCACCAAACTGCAAAAGCAAGGATTTATTCATTGTTCATCCAACCATGACAGGGACTCTATCTGGCTAGCTGACACAGTAGCCTCCAGAGGCAGCAAAGTTCCCTGTCTACTGCTAGGTTTTAAAGACAAATGTTACAGTATGTACCGGTTCGTTTCTGATTGACATTGGTTGACATTTGGGAACCAGTTATGAGAATTTCACTTAGCCATATTTTGGCATGAAATATCTGTGTACCAATTATTCTCATTGGGCAGTGCTGAGATGGAACATTCTGTGGTTTGTGTCTTGTTACTTGTAGGTGTCCTGTTGTTCATAGATACCAAAAGTTTTCAAAACTTTATTCTGGAGACCACAGAGGAGGTGTTGATCACCCCTGGAATTTCTTTTGTGGCCAAACAGTTCCCAGGAGCCAAGTGTCTAGCAGGGTATGGGGGCATCTGCAGTTTCTCTCTGTTAAGTTTTGGCCCTAGGCTCCAGAAGCCCAGAGATCTAGAGTTTCCTTGTGTCAGAGGCCTATGAGTCTTTTCTGTAGCCTGTTATTGCTGCTAAGGCAGGGGCTGAGTGAGGGTCCAGTCCCTTCACTTCTAAATTATTAGAAATGAAGCTTTTGAGTTTAGTTTACCTCTTAAATGGAGAAATTTATTAGGAGTAGGTGGACTCATACCAGCATAGTCTGGAGGTGAGTTCTGTGCTCAGATCTGTGAGAATAGCCTCCATTCTGCTCATAATTTGCCATGTGTCAGATGGGTTGGAGCCCAGATGGGTACTGAGTGCTTGGGACATGGGACATAGTGGTGGAATGGGAATGGTTGAAAGTGAATGTGTGGAGGCTGTGATGGGATCCAGAGTTCAAGGAGTCCAAAGTAAATGTGTCCCTAGATCCTGGGAGGACTTTCCTGTGTTGAAATTTGTTGCGTGGTCTTTCTGGGCTTCAGGGCTGAGATGGTTTTCTGCTGGACAGTGAGAGCAGGATATGAACCTTGGGTTTGTCTTGACTGAGCACATTCCAAGAGGGATCATCTTATATATTGTCCTTGATCATTTTGAGAAACTGACCTTGGGACACTTTCTTCCTGTTACCTCAGGGGAAACCACACCCCATACTCTCCAGCATCATTTACCAGAACTAACCATATAGCCTGTCCCTAGGTGCCTGTGAAGCCCCTTAGAGACCGTCTCCACCACTCACTATCAAATATCACAACTTAAATTATTTCCACTGTTGTCACAGCTACTGTCAGCACAAACATCTCGCCATGAGAGCTGTGGTATTATTGACATTAGATCCTATGCTTCTCCGACTTTTGCTAGAGACTGTGGCACATACTCTGCAGTCCGTGGACTTTCAGGGTTGCAGGATGGAGGACTCTCAGCTCACTGTCCTCACACCTGCCCTCAGCCGGTGCTCCTGGTTCACCAAGGTCAACTTCTGTGACAATGAATTCCCTGTGCCCATCCTGATGGACCTTTTGCTGCACACAGCCAACTGGAGCAAGATGAATAAGGAGCAGTAACCCCCACTTCTGGAGTGCGTGTCATGGCTGAGGTTTTGTCGGCAGACAGAGATTTCATCAACTGTTTTCTGCTCGTGGATGCACTCAGGGCCATAGGCAGCCCAAGAGGATCTTCTTTGCTACAGTGTCTGCTAGAAATCTGGTGAGGAATGTGTCTACGGCCTGTGGCCCAGACTTTGTTCTTCTTGGGTTTAAATACCAACATGACTTCTGGATTTGAAGACATGAAGGCTGGGGACACATTTCCCATCTGAGATTGCAGAGTTCATCGTTTAGACACTGCTGAGATTGCTGGAAACTAAATGATGTGCAGTGAGATGGATCTTGGAGGCTGAGGATGACAGGGAGAACAATGGGATCATGGGAGCAGGTAGAGCCTCCTGGATTCAGAAGAACAATTTTGCTTTTCTAAGTGGCTTCTGTCAGGGAGGGATTACCAGGGACTTTGTGTGCACCTGTAAACCTCTATGATCTCCACCTGGGGTCTTTCTCAGTTGTGAACCTCACTGCCAAGTTCAGGGTCAGGTGGGTCCTATGACTCAGAAATGAAAACCACTGGTGTCTATTGAGAGAAGCATAGGTCCAGGTCATTGGCAGCAAAAGCTTTTGTGACACTTCTGTCATTCTTGGGTTTCCCTGTGATTTTGTCACATTCACTTTGTGTGGCTGTTCAATTATTTGCACAAAAAATATTAAACTTTATGGATGATGGTGGCACACACATTTATTGCTTGCACATGGAAGGCAGAGGCATGCAGATCTCTTTTAGGTCCATACCAGCCTAGACTACAAGAGCTACTTCCAAGATAGCATCCAAAGCCACAGAGAAACCCTGTCTCAAACGCCTCACCCCCCAACATAATGTTAACCTACAGTGACCAGAACTGTAGGTTTCAAGGGACCACAGAGAATTAACATCTACTGTACTCAGTTCACTGGGCACTGTGGAACCATCAGAGATGGCTGAAGGAAACGCAACAAAGGGCAATCTGAATATGGTTTGGAACATTTATTTTTCTTCTACATTTAAAGGTTTCTTTCCTTTTTTTTGATAGCCTCATGGGCTCCACCCTGGTCTTGAACCCATGATGTTTTTTCTTGCCTCACTGACATTACCACCTTAATCCACCATGTGAATCATGTGTGTCACATGTCTGTAGGCTCGAATTCCTGTGGATTCTTAAAAGCTATGAAGTAGCCAAAGTGCACATATAGGTGTTCAGTAAATATATATAATCTGTTTACTGGTATGAAATATTTACTTCAAAAAAGAATAGTATTTTATTGTATTTAAGTCTTGATTTGTGGTCTCTGTGTTGATTTACAAAAAAAAAAAAAATCTCCCTAGGCCTAGCCATTATATCCTCCATTTTCTGTATTGTAAAATATGAATAATACAATTGATTACACAGGTTTACTCTTCATTAGAATGTTTGTTGAGCACATAGAACAGGGGTTCTTTTCTTAAATGTTGCTACTCTTATCTGAATTCCATAAATCATCTCAATTTGCCGGGTGTTGGTGGGTCATGCTTTTAATCCCAGTACTTGGGAGGCAGAGGCAGGTGTATCTCTAGGCTTTCCATCCAACCTGGTCTACAGAGAGAGTTCTAGGACAACCTCTAAAAATACATAGAGAAATCCTGTCTCAAAAAATGAAACAACCACCACCAACACGATATGGACAAGATGGGAGAGCCTGCTGAGATCCAGTTTGAGATTCGCATGAGACTTCCATCAAGAATGAAGACACGAGCCATGCATAGTGGAATGTGCCATCAGTTCTATCATTAGGAGGTCACACCACGGATTGATTCATGTGGACAGCCAAGGCTACAAGGACCCGATGTGGGAGAGGAAGAGAAGGCTTGTCGCTGAGGAAGAACAGTGTAATAGAGGGAGGCCCTTCCACAGCCCCCGTTTGTCTGTCCTGGAGGGCTTGTATTAACACATATTTCCATGGAGGAAGTTGAACCAGTGTTTCCAGACACCCATTTGCTCTCAACCCCTCCAGTGCCTTCAGGTCTCAAAAAGCATCCAGTGCCAAAGGTTGCCCAGTAGGAGACAGCACTTCAGTAGGACCATATCTCAGTATGCTTCACTATCCACCAGTGCCTGGAGTTCTCCAAAAAGATCCAGTCACTTCAGGAAACTTATTAATAAACACCCATATTATGCAGTTCCCCTAATTGCATCCAGATTTACAACCGATTCAAATGCACAGTTGGAAACAGGTTTCCAGAGGCGTGAATATCCTGCAAGGAAGTCAAGTCGGCATATGTCTCCAAGTGCCCCTGTGCACTCAGGAGTTCGAATGCAATCAAACCTCCCACATCATCCATCCTATGTAAGCAAACGGAGTCTTCAAAGATCACAAAGTCCCCTATTTTCACAACGTTTTAAGACAGTGTTTCTCTGTGGTTTTGGAAGCTGTCCTGGAAGTAGCTCTTCTAGACCAATCAGGGTTTCAAACAAACAGAGATCTGCCTACCTCTGCCTCCCAAGTGCTGGTATTCAAGGCATTCCACGGACCTTCTTGGGTGACACCAATGCCTTGCTGAAATTTATTTTCTTCAGGGGCTGTGGGTGATGCAGGTTCAGATGGTTAGGGATGCATGTGATTCGAATGGGATCGAGATAGGTGATGTGAGAAAACGCAGGGAATAAATAAATAATTTTTAAAATAAAATAAAACGCACTTGTGGATACATAGTCACAAGAAAACAGGTGTCTATTTTGCATAAACCCTTACCTATTCTATATCATCTGTACTGCTTAGCTTTCAGAGGTGTTCTCTCTCTCTCTGTCTCTGTTTGTCTCTCTCTGTCTCTCTCCCAGATTTTATGTTCAGATATTGTGTCACTATGTAGATTTCACAAAGCAACACCAATGTCCTGTGCTCACCCAAAAATCATCTGAGTGTACCTCACTTGATAGAGTGCTTGTCCACCTATTAATTAGATCTGTGTACCCCACTCATTAGGGTATAATTCATACATGCAAGTTATTCTACTCTGCAGATAGAGACAACAGAGGAGAATGCAATGGCATCCTAGCTCCATGGTCTGGAAACCTGCTTTGAAAATTCAAGAAACTTCCTCTTGATGCAGAGCCAGAGGCTCTTAGAACTTTCACTCTGGACTCTCGATTTCATCTCATTCCTTTTCAGTGATGGGCTAAAAGCTGTAAAAAATAAATGAAAGAAAAATGTAAAAACCAGAACTTTGACATTGCTTGAATTGAGAAGACCGGGGTAATTTTAAATGTTGCAATATTTTACATCCTTATGCTATTATGTAATATTGACATGAGATCATGGTGGTTAACAGAAAGGCAAAGTTATCATCACATGATTAGAAAGATGGCAGACAACACGGTAACTCTTAACCTCATTCCCAGCCATCCATAAGAGGAACCAACTCTTCAAGGAATTTATGCTTGCTTTCCTTATAGGCACCTAAAGACCCCCTTGAAAACCAAGTCAGTGACTCACTGTAACCCCTAGGATCACAGTAGAGCCGTCTACATGAGTTCCGATGCACCAGTCATCTAAAACTCCAAGATTTGAGAGGGGTGAGAGGGATCCATTTAAGTCCTGAGCCCCTCTCAATTCTAACAGCCAATGTTAGACCTCCCCAAAAGACCCTGGTCTCAGAGAAGTGTCACTAAGGGCATCTTCAACACATTGCCATCCCTACCTGGCCTGAGATGCTGATCCCACCTCACCATGTTCAATTCTCATGGGAAGTAAACTTACAAATCTGTCTTGTAGGATGAGCTGCAACACCCTGCCAGGGTGAGACATTGAATCCTGGAGTTTTGCTTCAATGAATAGAGGATCAACTGTACCAATGATCAAATGAATAACAGACAGTTTGGCCCAGTGTGTTGTAGTTGCTTATTTGATTTCTTCTTTTTATAACTGGTGATTTTATTTTATCTTGTCTACCCAAAAGGTGAGCTGACTTTGAATCCCATTCTGCCCAAGGTGGCATCCTCTGCCCTCTAGTACTTGCTCTTTTTGCTCTGTGGTGTGTCTGCTGTATTTTTTTCTGGAATCTGACTTTAGGTGGCACACCAGCCTCTCTTTGTTGCCATAGCTACTGGGTTGGTCACATTACTCTTTGATTTTTAATTCATTTTTGTTTGTCTTTTATCTAAATACATTTGTAGCTCCACAATGGAAAGTTATATCACTTTAGGTATAAGTATGACCTGGTTAAATATATAATGCTTTTGTATATTACATAGCTATACCAACCATGCAAAATTATGACCTGGTTATTGTTTTCATTTGGAAATTATGGACAATGTAAAGAGATATGATCATATGTCTTTCCATCTCTTCCCACCTCAGATGGCTTAAGTAATAAAAAAATCACTCAGGTGTACCCAGGTCTTTGGGTTTTAGTTCATTGAAGATGCAGTCAGGTCTTAGAAACTAAGAATAGCAATTATAGTTCAGCTGTGGTGGCACACAACTTTAATCCCAGTACTTGGGAGGCAGAGGTGGGCAGATCTTGAAAGACCCCCAGACCCCTAAAGCCTCAGGATCCCAAGGAGCCCCCAAGACTCAGAAACCATACTAAGAGCTGCAAAATCAAGAGGGTTTATTGAATTAAAGTGCATTCGGGTGTCAGCAATATCGGGGAAAGCTGCACACCCTCATGGGTTGCAAGCTCCTTATATAGGAAAAAATCGCAGATCAGCATACAGGCAAGGGGCACAAAGTGATTGATTACAAAGTATGATCTCATGTTAGAGTGGTCACCTAGGTGTGACCTGCTTTTCTACAAAGGAAAAACCACAGAATGTACCCTGTAAAGTCCTCGATTGTCTGTTGGCCAGGTGTGACCCTAAAAGGATTGTTTGTCTGCCCTCAAGTTGGGGCCAATTTACTTGTCCTGGGCCAAGGCCTGTGGGAAACTTTTTCTCTCTGTGAACTAATATCTTTCAAAACTTTTTCTCTCAACAAAGTAAAATCTTTCAGTCTCTGAGTTGGAGGCCAGCCTGGCCTAAAGAGTGAGTTCCAGGACAGCCAATGTTGCACAGAGAAAGCCTATTTTTAAAAAAAAAAAAAGTCATCTTTTTCCCATTACTGTTTCAGTATACAGTTCAGACTGACTTCACACTCTCAATCCTTCTTCCTAAGCCTTTATGTGAAGGACTTGAACTTACATGGCTCTGACTATCCTGGAACTTGAGATGTGGATCAGGCTGACCTTGAACACCAGAGAATCTCCTGACCTTGCCTCTCAAGTGCTGGGATTAAAGGCCTGTTGGACCACACCTGGTTTGACAGCTTTAATTTCTAAGTGTCCAAACACAAATAATTCAAACCTTCCCTATCAAATCCCAAATATTTTATGTTGTCCAGGTTTGGTCAGAAGTCCATCTAAGGACACATCCTCTTGGCTCCAGAGAGAGCTTATTGGTAGAACATTTGTCTCCAATGCACAGGACTATAGGTTTAGTCTATAAAAAATTACAAACAAGTGTGAAAATACACACCCAACTGCAGAGCTCAACCTTTCTCCCAGGCATGCATGTGTTTCTGGTGGTTTTAGAAATTCACCCCAGGGAATGCCAAAGGCTCTTTTGTGTATGTTTCTCTGTTACTGTATTTAAAAACAAAAAAGTGACCAATGGGGAGAAAGGGTCCATCACCTTACACCTTTTAAGTCTATCAAGAAGGGAAGTCAGCTGAGGAGCTCAAAGTAGGAACTAAGGCAGCACTGATGGATACAGGTCTGCTCATTTCGGTCTTCTTTCTTCTCTAACCCAGGAGTATCTGCCCATGTGGGCCACTGCCCAACCAGCAATAGTCTGAGACCTTCCACAGCAATCCCTAATCAAGAAATGCCCCATAGACTTGCCTACAGAAGGCTCTCTCTCTCTCTCTCTCTCTCTCTCTCTCTCTCTCTCTCTCTCTCTCTCTCTCTCAAATTAGTCTTTCTTTCTTTCTTTCTTTCTTTTTTTTGGTTTTTCGAGACAGGGTTTCTTGGTGGCTTTGAAGGCTGTCCTGGAACTAGCTCTTGTAGTCCAGGCTGGTCTCGAACTCACAGAGATCAGCCTGCCTCTGCCTACCGAGTGCTGGGATTAAAGGCGTGTGCCACCACCGCCCGGCCTTCTTCTTCTTCTTCTTTTTTATTTTATTTTTTTAGTTGATTTGAGACTTTTTACTTTTGAAGTTTCAAGACAGAGTTTTCAGGTGAACCCTGGCTGTCCAGGTATTCACTGTGTAGACCACACGGAGCTGAGCAGTGGAGGTACAAGCCTTTAATTCCAGCCCTTGGGAGAGGCAGGTGAATGGTGTGAGTTTGAGACTACAACATAGTCAAAAAACAAACCTGGCCTCAACTCAAGGCCTTTTATGAATGTATTATCTGTCCTAAACCCCTCAGGTTCCGACCGGTTGACTGGGTCTTCATCCACAGGCACCAACACAAAACCTTGGAGCTGAGATGAAAAGGGCCCTTCGGGATCCAGATGACAGCCATCGAAATAGATGGGATCGAAGCAGGCATCCACTACTCCCACGCCCGGTCTGCAGATGCCTTCGCAGTACCAGAGGACTACAATCAAAAATGCTGGGAGCTGGTCAAAAGTCCTACGAAGGTGCCCAAGCTGCGCCTTCGTCAGAGAGACATTCCTTCATCTTGAAGGAACTGAGATTGATATGTAAAACAAGCTTGTTTCTAATTTAAATTTTTTAAAAAAGGAGGGAAAAGTAAGCTTAGCCAAATGCTCTGGGATCCTTCCCTGGGAGCTGCTGCCTCAGTGAGCCAGTTGAGGTCCCAGACGTGGCTTGTTATATTGAGTTCCAGAGTCCTTGTCTGGAAGTCTACCCGGTTCTTATCACCTGGGCATAATCTGACCATACTTGTTTCCTTATAACTCTTTGAACTTGGACATTGTGGAGATCAGTCTGTACCCTGCTCGCTTACTCCACAGTGTACAAAACAGTTGATGAACAACACTAAGGACTGTACCCCTCCCCTAGACAGAGAGTTACAGGTGATTAAAAACTGCTGAGAGGAAGCTGAGCTTGAGTCTGACCTCTTGGACCACTCTGGCATCCTGAGAGAGGAAAGACATGGGGGATATGGAACCTGAAATGGCCATCTCTGTAGCTTGACAAGACTTCCAGTGGAGGGATTAGAACACTAACCCAGCCACATTACTTTCAACCTGCAATTTGTCCTGCCTGTAAGATGTGCTGCAGCATAGGAGAGACAGAACTTGTGGGCGTGGACAACCAATGACTGGTTCAGCTTGAGACCCTCGCCATGAGTGAGAGCCCACCCCTGACATTGCCTGGAGTGCCTGGACCCAGAGGCTGGACAGCCCAGAGACCAAGGATAGAAACAAACACTCTGGCAATACTATCAATATACTGCTTCCTAATGATATTCTGCTATACTCATAAATTGGTGCCTAGCCCAACTGTCATCTGAGAGGCTTCAGCCAGCTACTGATGGAAACACATGTAGACATTTTCTAGGGTAACCATGAGGGTTCTCATCCCTAGGAAAGTTAAAAAAGGAAAAAGTGGCATTTAAGAGCAAGGCAAAGCTGCATTTGCAGTCAAAAATCATTCCTCAATTGCCTTATCGGGAAACATATATAAAAACTCCCTGTGCCATTGAGTCTACTGTGGAGAGTGGCTGGGTTGGGTGTGAAGTGGTGGCCTGATGGAGGAGGGTGACTCACCACAGGCAGATACTCGCAATTGTATTTCTTCTTCCAGTAGACCAGACAATGGATCTCTGCTCCTCCAACCTGAGTATCTTCTCTGGCTCTTCTGAAGTTTTTCAGGCCTTCCCCTTAACTCCTCCCCTTTGATACCTGCCCCACCCACAAGCTGCACTTTGATTGGATGGTTGAGCTCCACAATCTCCACTGCTTTTGAGTTTGGGGTGTGTCTGGATCAGATCTTCATGCAGGAAAGAGAAGGAATTAAGTCTAATTTCACAAACACTAAGATCTTTCTTTCTACCCTTCTTCCATCATTTCTTTCTTTTTTATTTAACCCAGGTTGGCCTAGAACTCATGGTATAGCAGAAGCTGGGCCTCAACTAATGGTGTTTCCTCTGCTTCATTTCCTCCTGAGTGCTGGATTACAGGACTAGCCTCAAAACCCACTTTTTTTACAGATGTTTTTGAGGCAGAATAGGACCCGAAGGGAAGGTTACTTTGGCATCCAGAGCAGGGGATTAGGCATCCAGGCCTAGAAGCCACTAATTGAGAACCGTGATACACAGTGCCAGAATGAAATCTGTCCAAGTCATGGTGCCGGAGCACCATCCTTTTCCACGTTGCTGTATATTCCCTCAGCACTGAGGAAGACCCTACCTCAGGAGGAGTAAATTGCCTGGGCAGACTGACAACTATCTTTATCCTAGCAAACAGGAGGCAGAGGCAGAAGCAGGTAGATCTCCATCATTTCAAGACCAGCCTCTTCTCAGAAAATTTTGGGCCAGTGGTTCTTTTATGAAGAAAGGAAGGAGGAAAGAGGGAAGGAAGGAAGGGAGAAAGAAAGGAAGGAGAAAGAATGAGAAGGCAGGCCGGTCCTGGTGTATGACTTTAAACCCAGCACTTGTGAGTTGGAGGCAGCCAGGTCTCTGACTTGGAGGCCAGTATGATATACAGAGTTCCAAGTCAGCCAGGTCTACACAGAGAAATGTTGTTTCAAACAATTAATTATTAATATACTAATTACAATAAAATAAAGGGCTATTGATGTCTAACTTAATATGTTGAAAACCATAGGCTAAATACCAAAACAGTCAGAAAAGAAAACAGCGACAAAAAAAAAAGAAAAAAGAAAAATCCAATAGAGGTTGTGGTTTATTTTATTAATTTACTTGATACTGGGGATGGAATCCAGTCCCATGGGTAGACACATAGGTAGAAATGATAGAGACAGAAGAACAGAAACCAACGTACATCGTTGGACACATTAAGGTGAGGTTAGATCAGCTGAGAAATCTCTGCCTTAGGTCTCTGGTACATCAGGGCTCATTCTGATACTTTCATTGGTGGAACTTGGGTGATGTTAAGTTCATCCATTCCAAAAGCTGTATCCCTTAATCTCTTATGATGTTAGGACTGACTGTATATATCAATGACAGGATGTCACTAACACAGAGGTGACCTTTTACCATTGACATGTACTCCAGGAGCTTGAGCCATTATTTAGTTGTGGATTTCTGCATCTTCTTCCATCTATTTCTGGAAGGGGAGGCCTTATATTCTCTGAGGAGCAGATGGAAGGTGTGGGGGGGGTTGTGTGGGTAGCAGAGTGGGAGGGAAATAGGGAGGGGGAACTGGGATTGGAATGTAAAAATAAATTAGTAATAATATGTAAAAGAGAAATAGGCGATAGTCAGTGGTGGCACAAAACATGAATCCCAGCACTCAGTGAAAGGTTCAGGCATTATTCTGGCCTGGCCCTGTTACCTGGCAGAATCCACTCAGGCAAGTACCAGGGTCAGCCCCAGGTTCCAGGGGAACTAAGTCTGCATGCAAATGTAAAGGACGCCTTTAAAAGACAGACCTCTGCCCACTTAAGCTCTCTTCTCTCTCTTCTCTTGCTCTCTCTTATTCCCCCCATCCCCCTGCTCTCTGCTCTCTCTCTCTTCCTCTTCTGCATCTCTCCCACTCCCACTCTGGCTCTCCCTCCCCCACTTGTTATAAACAATGGGTAATGTATCACTCGTTCTCACTTCTCTTCTTGTGCCTTTTTTTTTTTAACTTAAACAAGAGAACAACACTCGGGAGGCGGAGGCAGGTAGATATCTATGAGTTCCAGACCAACCTGGTCTGCAAGAGCTAATCCAAGACAGCCTTCAAAGCCACAGAGAAACCATGTCTTGAAACCGCCAAAACCTCCCCCCACCCAAAAAAAGAAAGAAAGTAATAGGCCAATTTTCTTTCAAATTTGCTGTTTCCATTTGTATTCTCACCAGTTCCTGGTACTAAGTGCTCTCCTTAGCAGACGGCAAGTCTAGTGTGCCTGACTCTGGGCATTCTACAAATGGATAATGGAATCCCCACCTTTCCTTTAATTCTTTGACCATTCCATACATTTATGCAATGCACTTTGATAATGCCCATCCACCCATCACTATCTCCATCTCTCACAGTGCACCTCACACTGTC
Organism: Cricetulus griseus; assembly: GCF_003668045.3. Lineage (NCBI taxonomy): Eukaryota > Metazoa > Chordata > Mammalia > Rodentia > Cricetidae > Cricetulus > Cricetulus griseus. Next base: position 4,031 of record NW_023277163.1, on the reverse strand, counting down.
TCTCTGCCAATTTCATGTGTTATTTTTCTTTTTTAAAAAAGATTTTATTTCTTTATTATGTATACAACATTCTGCTTCCATGTATATCTGCACCAGAAGAGGGCGCCAGACCTAATAATGGATGGTTGTGAGCCACCATGTGGTTGCTGGGAATTGAACTCAGGACCTCGGGAAGAGAAGTCTGTGCTCTTATCCTCTGAGCGATCTCTCTGGCCCCTCATGTGTTATTTTTCATTGTTGTCTTTAACAACCTCTTGAGTTCAATTAGTGTTACCTACATGGGTATAGGTGTGTGTCCATCCTCTGGGGCACAGACAATCAATCAACACCCAAGACCTGAAAGGAGAGTGACTCTATCTCAGCAGCCATCCACTGCCCGTAGTTCCTCCACCAAGGGTGAAGACTTGGCGCCCTTCTCCATTAGTGTTTTAAATTGCATTTTTGGGAGACATAGGATGACAATCTCTTCCATATTTCTATATTCAGTGTGCTTGTGCTCTTCTAGTAGGGTCATTGTTCTACTCACTAATTATGTTTCTTGTTTCTATACTGTTGAGGGATAAGAACTTCATGTTTCCTGTGGATACCATTTTTTGTCAAATGTACCCTTTGCAAATACTTTTTGTTATTACATGTCTCATATTCTCATCTTGACAGTTTTGTAGAGCAAAAATGTTTAATTTAAACAAATTATGTTTTATTATATTTTTCATTTAAAAAATCGCAGCTGACTTTCTATAGCAATTCTACATCCCATCAACACAATTAGCCATCACACCAAACCTAAACACCAAAAGTAGACCAATGGATCTTTTGATTGAAGGTGGGGTGAGGTGCAAGGTTTGTAAAAAGAGTCAGTGTCAACTAGACAGATTCCAATCACCTAAGAGAGAAGTCTCTGGGAATTCAGGAGAGTGAGTTTCTTCTGGGTTGCATTGTGGTAGGATGATGTGGTAGTTTGAGTCCTTGGAAATTAGAAAATGCAAGAGACTCTCACCTGTGAGGATTTCATCACCCATGTTGCTAGGATCCAAAAGATGAAATACTTGGAGGTATTGAATCCCTTTGGCCACAGCCTTGCATCTTACTCCATCTCCAGCGAAAACAACCACAATGTAGGAATTTGGGTTGGTGGAACACACCATTTATACCAGCTTTGGGCTCCTGGGTTTGCTCTCCAGCACCATGGATAAACTAGAGTATTAGTGGCTTGCACACATAAAGTATTTGTAGATCTAGAGTCACAAGTGATCAGGTATGTATTTCACATTAACATAGTACTGTTAAAGTGCATCTTTCCAGTTTTAGGTTTCAGATGAATTGTTTTCTTCCTTTCTTTCTTTCTTCTTTCTTTCTTTCTTTACCAGAGAGCATGCCACATACTACATAGCCCTCACATAGCAATTCCTGGGTCCCTAGCTTCCTGGGATGTACCTCACTTGACAGTGCTTTCCTACCATACATGAGGCCCTCAGATGAATCTGTGAATTCCATTCAATGGGGCACAGTAGTGTCACTTTAATCCCCTCATTCTCAAGGTAGATATAGAGAAGCAGATAATTAATGTCATCCTGCCTACATAGCCTAAGACCTGGTTTTAAATATTAAAGAAACTTGAAAAACAAAACCAACAAACTTTTTTTTACATAAAAACTCAGAGCTATGTCATTGTAATGTTTTGTTTGTTTGTTTGTTTGTTTAGATGTTACTGGTAGCCCATTATGCCTGAAACTCATTTTGTAGACCAGGCTATCCCTACAACGGAAACAGTCCTCTGTCTCTGCCTTCTGTTGGCTGGGATGACATATATGAACCACCTTGCTTGTAGGCTGTGCAACTGTGATACCTCCAACCCAGCATTAGCACAGGACAGTAATTGACTTCCACTGGGGAGGCAGAAGTAGGGTCTCAAGCTTATGCCAACCCGAGGAACTCAGAATGAAAACAAGCAAACAAACAATCACAAAAAAACAGCTAGAATACCATAGAAATCTGCTTTATTTTATCTCTTACATTAATCTCTTTATATACATTTTTCCTTGGGGTTTTTTTACGTTTCTTTCTCTCTCTTCCTCTTTCTTTCCTTCCTTCCTTCCTTCCTTTTCTTTCTTTCTTTCTTCCCTACTTTCTTGATTCTCATGTCTCGCTGTCTGAAGGCTGCCTAGATTTAAGGATCCGTGCTCAACTGATGCCTGCCAGTCACTGGGAACCAAATTTACACATTCATTGGAATAAGGAAGTTATGCTGTGTCTTCTTTCCACCTATGCTGAATGGAGGACTCAAATGACCACTCATGAAGCAGAGGACTGAAATGGGATTAAAACAGGACAGATTCTAGTAAGGATGGCTTGTAATCCCTCATGGAATCATGTCCATTCAATTCTAATGGAAAGGGAACAGAAACTCCGAGTTTAATTAGGAGTCAGGGGACTCACTCCAGCCTAGTGTAGAGGACTCTCTGATCACTGTCCTCACACCTGCCCTATCAAATCAAGGAACTCTGGTCCAGAAGACAAAAATCTTATCTGAGGCCAGATTCAAACTGTAACTGATGCCAGTGGTCATAAAACATCCATGATCCCCTGTCAGCTGCTGCTCTGCTGGTTCAGTTATTGAGGAAGAAAGGACTCTTGCTCTGTTAGTATGGTCGATTTGTTGCTTCAGAATAGTGTTTCAACCAAGGCAGTAATTGATACCAGCTTGCCTGGTATCCTCTCACACTGTATTAAAAGGCTCCTAGAGCCTCCTCCTTCATTGCTTTAATTCCTCACTTCATCTCCATGGTAAATGATCAGAAGGGGAATTCCTAGAACAGGCTCATCTGCAGAGTATGTTTGACTGCTTAGAAATTCAGTGATGTGGAGAGGCTGGTGATTTGGAGAGGTTGGGTTGTCACAGGCCCAGAGCCTAATTGTGATTTCTGTTGGGCTACCTTTAGCCTACTAAATAGACAGTCCTCTGTGTTAGTGACATCCTGTCACTGACAGATATAGGCACCGAACATCACAACAGACCCCGGAAATAAACTTTTGGAATGGATGAACTTAACAACACACAAGGTCCACCAATGATAGTCTTATAATGAGCCTTTATATCACCTGAGACCTAAGGCTGAGATTTCTCAGCTGAAGTGACCTCACATTAATGTTTCCAACAATTTACTTTTGTTTCTTTTCTTTTGTCTCTACCTTTTCTACTTCTGGTACTGGATTCCATGCCCAGTATCAATAAAAGAAATAAAATAAACCACAGCCTCTTAGAGGTTTTGTCTTTTTTCATTATTTTTTGTTGTTGTGTTGTTGTTTTCTTTTTCAATTATTGTGTGTGTGTGTGTGTGTGTGTGTGTGTGTGTGTGTGTGTGTGTGTGTTTAACCTATGGGATTCAACAATTAAGTTAGAAGTCAATAGCCCTTTAATTTTATTGTAATTAATTAATTAATAATTTTTTGAAACAACATTTCTTTGTGTAGACCTGGCTGACCTGGAACTCTGTACATCAGACTTCTCTGGAAGTCACAGAGACCTGGCTGCCTCCACATCCCGAGTGCTGGGTTTAAAGTCATACACCACAACTGTGCTGCCTAATGTCTGTCTTTCTTTCTCTTTCTTTATTTTTCTTTTTTTCTTTCTTTCTCCCTCCCTCTCCTCCTCTCCTCTCTCTCTCTCTCTCTCTCTCTCTCTCTCTCTCTCTCTCTCTCTCTCTCTCTCTCTCTCTGTCTCTCTCTGTGTCTCTCTCCCCTAAAGAACCACTTGCACAAAACAGAGATCTACCTGTTTCTGCCTCTACCTCCTGTTGCTAGGATAAAGATAGTTGTCTGCCCAGGCAATTTACTCCTCCTGAGGTAGGGTTTTCCTCAGTGCTGAGGGAATATCGAGCAACATTGAAAAGGATGGCATCCCGGGCACCATGACTTGGATAGATCTAGTTCCGGCTCTGGGTGCCACGGTTCTCACTCAGTGGCTTTCAGGCCTGGATGCCAAATTCCCTACTCTGGACGCCAAAGTAACCTCTCCTGTGGATCCAACTCTG